>NC_062217.1:85817668-86119654 GCF_902686445.1 Sciurus carolinensis | reverse complement strand
CTAGACCATGACTCAGATATCCCAGAAGGTTGGCATGAGTTGGTTTCTCCACGGGGGGATGCTTATGCCCAAACAGATATACTGAATCCAAATCCAGTCTGCAGCCAGTGCAGGAACCTGATGTAATTTGCACCCCTTGGTGGTTGTTGCCTACTCCTCAGGGAGGTATCAGCAGCCTCAGATTGTTAGACTCAGTCTTGTGTAGCTGGGCAGGAGCATCTTACAGGATCTCTCATTTTACAGATGGAAAGATGATCATTCAGAGAATTGTAGTTTCCTTGGTTGCTGCAAGTCACCCATCGGTATTTATATCAATAAGCCCTCTGGAAACCCTCTGAGGTTACAGACTAGAGAAATCATGAGGTGCTCAGGGGGTGCCAGGCCCCCAGTGGTGAGGGGGTTGGCCAAGAAAGAATGCCTTTGGGAACCTCCCCTCTCCTGGTGGTGACCTGTCCCACTCCTGTGACATGACTGACCTTTGTACAATCTGCCTATATCCAGTTATTAAAAGCCACCAGAAAACAAGCCTGAATGTAACAGAAAAGGGCACTGAGAATGTGTTTCCCTTTGTCAT
This sequence comes from Sciurus carolinensis, assembly GCF_902686445.1. NCBI lineage: Eukaryota > Metazoa > Chordata > Mammalia > Rodentia > Sciuridae > Sciurus > Sciurus carolinensis. The sequence continues at coordinate 86,119,080 of NC_062217.1, read as the reverse complement.
CACAGAGAATCAGTTCACCTAATTTTGACCATAAACAAGGATTTCACCTTGTTTTTTTAATAAGATCTTTATTCAGATACACATCGCTTACCTTAAAACTCATCCTTTTAAAGTGTACCAGTTAGGATTTTCAGTATATTCATGGGGTTGTGCCACCATTGCCACCACCTAATTTCAGAACATTTTCATGACTCCAAAAAAGAATCCCTGTACATACCACCCCTGTCCCAGCCCCTGGCAACCACTAATCTATTTCCTGTCTCTGTGGATTTATTTATTCTGGACATTTCATTTAAATGGGATCACACAGTATGGGTGCTTTAGTATCTGGCTTCTTTCACTTAGCATGTTTTTGAGGTTGATGTTGTGCCTTGTGCTTCACTCTTTTTAAGGCTGGATAATATTCTGCTGTATGGCTATGTTAGTTAAGTTTATCCATTTGTCTGCTGATGGATACATGAGTCATTTCCATTTTTTAGCTGTTGTGAATCATGCTTATTAACATCTGTGTACAGGTTTATTGTATGGATGTGTATTTTCTATTCTATGTGGTTATTCCTATTAGGGGTAGAATTGCTGGATTGCCTTTTAAATAAGGAACCAGGTCACCAATTGTCACATGTATGCTTATAGTTGAATGTTCTAGAAATGTGACCCAATCTCTTCCATGCTCTGATTGGAGTGATGGGTTGTGCACTTTTCCTGAAAACCTTCTACATGCCAGATTCTCTTCTATGTACTGGGAATATACTGATGAGCAAGATAAAAGACCCTGTCCTCGTTGATTCCCACTCTGCATCTCCCTTACCTGCTCTGTCCCCTCTGCTCAGCCTTGGTCAAGTCCATGGTATTACTGGATTCTTCTCTTTTGTGTAAAGAGACCCAAGAGTCCAAAAAATTTAAAGAAGACAAAGTTTTCTTTCTCTCTCATTCATCTAAGGAAAGGTCCCAGGCTGGCCTGGGGGCTCTGCTCTAGTTATTAAAGTCTTATAACAAGTCACCTGCCCCCACCCCATTCTGCTTCCCTTAAATTCAACCAGATATCAGGGCGGTCCATCTAAAATGCTAGCAAACGTGACATATCACCACTCTATCTAAGCCCCCATGGTGTAGCCTATTCACCTGTAGGATAAAACCTGCACTTGCTGGGGCCCACGTAAGCCAGGAATGATGCAGCCTTTACCAGTTGAACTTAGACCCCAGCATCCCCTGAACTGGAACCCCCACCTGCAACGGAGCAACTTGCAGTTCTTGGATGACTCCTTGCTGTGTTGGTCCTGTGGATTCCCTTTCCATCTAATCATTCAGCTGCACATCCTGTTCCTACGCTGCACCAGACACCGGGATTTGGCAGTAAATGAGATAGATGCAATTCTCATCCTCACTGTCTTTCTTCTAGAAATCATCCTTCTCCCCAAGGTTCTAAATAATCCATCAAAGCTTGCCTTCCTTCTGGGGCCTTCCATGAACTGATATACTCCCTCTCAGCTTAGATCATTGCAGAAGGAAGCAAGGGAATGGCAGACAAGCCCTTCTGTTCAGGGACAGATGAAGCTAGGTTCAGATCCAACCTCCACCTCTTATGGACTATAAGACTTTAGCAAGTTATGCAGCCTCTGAACTGCGACTTCCTCCTTGTAGAATACACAATGGGCATGGAAAGAGTGCAGCACAGTTTCTGGTTTATCCCAGCAAGACTATGAAGTTCACATTTATTTTTGCCACTGCCTGAGCATGAATACACTAACTTTTCCAGTGGTGTTGTCACATTGTACTACTATTTATCTACACATTCTTTCTTCCCTACCAAGCTAAGAGATTCCCAAGGACAGTAATTATTTATTGTTAACTTTGGAATCCTTTGTTCCTGGCACATTACCTGAAAATAAATCATTGGTATGCCTTCCACTTATTATCTTAATTACCCCTGAGAGGCAGAGATCAAATCTCACTCCACTGGGAAGTCAGTGTTTCTCCTGGTAATAGGCAGGATGATCCCATGCACAAAGAAGGAATGAATGGTTCACATGTGGGCCACACTCGGACACCTGAGATGACAACACTTGGTTTCCACCCACCTCCAACCGGTCAGCTTTCTGGGTGGTCTCTTCTCCCCAACACTGAGCCCTCAGACCTCCCCCTTCCACTGACCAGAAGATACACCGGCCCTGCTTGTTCACTCTGATTTAAGCCTCTGTACACCATTTGACCTCTGGAATATGCTGGCTCCTAAAGGAGGGAGCCTGGGTCCTGGTGTAGCTGTTTACATTTCCAGTTTCACACAAGTGGCCTCACTAAATCTCTGCCATCAGAGAATTCATGAATTCATCTGCCAGTTGTTCTTGAATCTTCCTGAACAAAAGAATCATCTGGAGGTCTCAAAAGTTACTGCTGCCTGATTCCTACCCCATAATTGGTGTGACCTGGGCTTCAAATTTTCAAAACTCGCCAGGGATTTTTCAATGCACAGGAAAGATTAGGAGCCTCTGGACTGAGCTCACAGAGTGTCTCTTGAGGTGACCCACCTGAGAATAATCACTTCATCAGCTCTGGATGTGTGATTCACACAGAGAACCAGGTAGCTGTGGATCAAAGAACTGGAACTAAAGAGACTTTCTATAATACTCAGGACAGTGGGCTGCCAGGTACCATAAACAAAGCAAGTACTATTTGGTGAGATGATACAGACTTTTCCATTTTATGCAATTTTGATATGTAATGTTTGAAATGCAAATAATCAAAGAAAAAGGGGAAAGGTGAGATTTTTAAAAATTAAGATGACATTTGTCCCCAGCTTCCTGTCTGTGATCCAGCTCTGCTAACTAGAGGAACACAGGGAAGCTCACTTTTCAACACACCTGATTTTTATAATGTGCTTTGTGCAAGATTTGGAGACATGGTCCTGGCTGCAGGGAGCTTACAGCCTAAGGGTGGAGATATATCCCAAACAGTCAATGCTACAAGGCACCAAAAATAATATTGTAAGACAAGGAGGGATAAGGTACTGTGGAGGCCTAGGGAAGGAGGAAAGGAATTCTGCCTGGAGGCCTGGGACATCAGGTGCAGGTGTTTGTAGTGGGTGAGAACACACAGTGGAGGCAAATAGAAGAGGCCAGGGTCAAAGGAGGAACTTGTATAGATCATGCTTTCCTCTGGAGGCTACTGCAAGGTGCTGAAGGTTGTGAGCAGAACAGTGCCATGATTGTCCCTGTGCCTAAGAGGGGGTAGTGAAAAGAGGCTGGAGATGGTAAGAGCTACTGCAACAGTCCAGACCAGGAGCCTTAATGACACTCTGACTAGGGCAGCAACTGTGGCAAGGAGACTTTAATATGCAATTCAATTCATCAAGAATTGGAAATGTACTATGTGTAAAGTGGGAAACAGCATGGACGCAACCCCTCAAGTGTTTAAGACAGCCATCATGTTCCCTGTGCTGTGGAATGTTCTTTAAGCACGGTGATGTCCTCACCAGCCCCAGTGCACACATCCAGTGATGCTGCTGGGTGGCAGGGGCTATGTCAAATGCAGCTGTGCACAGGCTGAGATACAGTGAGAGTGAAAGTGATTTCTTCTGTGATTAGGTAAGTGTAATAGATATGGCTAATTATCCCTCTCAAGAGGGCGCCATCTGGGATGTGTATAATTGTCTTGGCCTAAACCAATCATGAGAAACCAAGAGTGGGCGGATTATCCTCTGATTCTACAAAAGCTCCCGATTATACACCTGAAGAGTCATCTGAGAGTTCAGGGGTCTTGGCCAAGGTTGTTAGGGTTCAGCTTTCACAGCGAATCCAATTAGGAGCATGTGATTAAAATGCTGCTCCTTTTCAAGTAAAATGCTTTATCTATGACTTTGTTTATCCTCAGTTGCCCAAAATATGTGCAATCACACATTTTGACATAAATATATTTGATTACATATTTATATAAGACAAGTGTGAGACAACATCAGTGAGGGGTCTAGTCACAGAAAATGAATCCACGGTAGGTAGGTTTTAGCCAAAAGAGAATCACTACAGGATAGTCAAAGCTAACAGTACAGGTTGAGTATACATTATCTAAATTGCTTAGTAACCACACGTGTTTCAAATTTGAGATTTTTTTAAAAATTTTGGAATATTTGCATACATATAATGAGATCTCTTTGGAATGGGACCCAAGTCAAAACATGAAATCCATTTATGTTTCATATTCACCTTATACACAGCCTGAGGTAATTTTTTTACAACACCTTAGTGCACCTGAAGTTTGACTGCAACCATGATGAGGTCAGATGTGGAATTTTCTACTTGCCGTGTCTTGTCGACATTCAAAAATTTTGATTTTAGAACATTTCCGATTTCACATTTTCAGATAAGGGATGCTTACTTAACTTGTATTACATGAGGGTTAAAGAAACAGACTCAAATTTCAGAAATGTCTTCCCCAATTCGAACCTCAGAATAAAGCCACCAAAAAAAACTGCTGTCTCTCCCAGATCTGGAAACTTTCAACCCCAGAACCACATAATCTCTGCCTCCATCTGATCAGAAGTCAAGCTTTTTCCCCTGGTTCTGGAACTAAATCCCACCTGCTTCCATCTACAGCAGCAAGTGGACACCCTGGAGCCCACTTCTCTGCTTGGGACCTGCACTCAGGAAACTCCCACACAGAGGACTGCTGCCTCTGCCTCCCTGAGGCCTTCCAGGTCTCACTTGAGTGTGCCTGGATCAACGGAACATGAGCCATATTCAGGTCCTAACTGCAGCAAGTCTGGAAATGGAGAGTTTCTAGTCTGGTTTCTACAAAACAGGAGGAAAAGTGCAATGAACACTAACACCAGGCCATATCCGTGTGCGTGGGCTTCTGTGGGTCAGGGAGGCCATAGAGACCTTCAGACCAGTTCCCAGACTCAGGAGCCATCTCAATCCTGTCTCACCATTTCTCCTTCCCCAGCAGGTGGCCTGGCAGGCTGGACTGTCTGTCTCACAGAACCATATGGGTGTCTACATTCTACTTCTGCCCAAGTGCATTCACCTGACATCCTGCTCCCTGCCTTGATTTAGTACAGTCTCACTCATCCTTCAAAATACAAGACAAGACTTAATGAAGAATTATATTATACCATCCTTATGAAGCCTCTATCTCCCTGAGCCCTACGTCCTTATCACCTCATTCAAATATCTTAGTGTATAAGGTCACTGATTGCCCACTAATTGCTTTCTGTATAATAATCTTGAACTCCAATTAGCTCAAGAGTCCTACAGAAAGAACTGGGATCAGATCTGTAGCTCTTTTTATATTCCTGACAGTTTTGTAGCTCAGTGCTGAAATCCACAAAGCTGTTCAGTTCCTATTCCCAGGGAAGTCTGTTTCTTATGTTGCAAAAGGGATAATGATACCAGCCCTGTTTCTGTGTGTGCGTGATTTGCTGGACTCAAGATCAAAGGAGTTAATGTGCAGGAAAAGGTGCTGTGATCTTTACTCTTAACTGCTGCCGAGTGGAAGTTCTTACTCCCAAATTATGCTGCAAGTGAACCTCAGAAATTGCCCCATCCAGCTCCGGGCCTTGGGTCTCACCTGCTGGGTTCCATCTGTTCTGTGGAGACGTGATTGGCCTGCATCTCTCAGGTAAACAGCTGAAGTGAAGCAAGTGATGCATGAAGCATGAAGACAGGAGACGAGACACCTAACATGTGGTTTGGGCTTGACTGCAGGAGTTAATTAGAGTTGGCACAAATGCAAACTTCTCATTTCTGTGCTCCTCCAAAACAAATTAAGAGTTGGCTAAGAGGGCCTTCCTTCAATGCCTTGAAGTTGAGTTATCCTTTTCTTCCTTTTCAGGGAAGTTGATGAGGCAGTCATAAAGGCAGTCAGTCCTGAGAGATATGGCCTTAACCTCCCCAAAGTGGGACCAGGTTAGTTATGTGGATGGTGAAGTCACATGACAAGAGCTGATTGGTAGGTTCAGAGAGGAGAGAGAAGATATATTAGGAAGCTTTCGCAGTTTCCCTAGATTACTCTTCTTACACCTGGGAGAAAGGAATATAAGATGAATTAGTCCATTTTCTATTGTTATGACAAAATATCTGAGGCTGAATTAGTTATAAAAAAGGTTTGCCAGGTGCTTTGGCACACGCCTGTAATCCCTGTGGCTCAGGAACCTCAGGCAGGAGGATCTCGAGTTCAAAGCCAGCCTTAGCAAAAGCAAGGTGCTAAGGAACTCAGTGAGACCCTGTCTCACAATAAAATACAAAACGGGACTGGGGATGTGACTCAGTGGTCAAGTGTCCCTGAGTTCAATCCCTGGTACCCACCCTCCCCTCCCAATAAAAAAGAAAAAAAGGTTTATTTAGCTCACAGTTCTGGAGGTCCAAAAGCATGGGCCAGCATCTCTTGAGAGCCTTGTGGTAGATGGCATAATGTACTGGGAGCATGAGTGTGAGAGAGAAGAGGGGAGGTGTGGGACTGTTCTCACGATAACTAGACCACTGTCAGGGAAACTACACGGATCCTTTAACGAAGGTGGAGGCCTCTTGCCTCTTAAAGGCCTTGCCACCTTTCAAGACTACCAGTTAGGAGACCAACACTCAACATGAGTTTTGACGGGGACAAACCACACCCAAACGATAGCAGAAGGCAAAGCAGAGTTCAATGAGTGTTGAACATCTATTTCTAACGTAAACCCAACTTCACTCAAAATCATTTAGATCTGCTCTGCATTTCAACAGAAAATATTTTCCCCAGAAAAGTCAGTGTGGTGTTGCTGAAGAAAGCACAACTGAAATACACATAATAAAAACACATTGAGAACACTTCCCGTGAGATGACTGAAGCTGGAGATAAGGTTGTACCTAGTTCTGGGTTCTTAGTGCAGACTAAGCACAAGAGAAGAACCAGATCCACGAGTCCTTCCCATCACTGATTTAAATTCATGAAGATAAAATTGTGATTCACCATGAATTTGAAATAAAAGAGCCAACTTTAAAAAAAACTGTTTCTATTACTTGCTCATTTCTATCTTTTCTATGCACGCCCCCCACCCCCAGCCTTTGGTGCTGGAGATGTAACTGAGTACCTCATACATATTAGGCAAGTCCTCTACCACTGAGCTACACCCCCAGCCCTCTATGTAAATTCTTACTTGGTAAATAGCTGTTTTTCAAACCAGATGTGTGATTATTTGCAGCAAAATGTGATTAAAATGCATAAGAGTGACCCCAAATATTAAAATCCAAAGGACAGGCAACAACCAGAGAGGAACTATTAATTTCTGGAGGGTTGTTCAAGAAAAGGACCCTTGGGGCTGGGATTGTAGTGGTAGAGTGCTTGCCTAGTACATGTGAGGCACTGGGTTCAATCCTCAGCACATGTAAAAATAAATTTAAAAAAAAGAAAGGAAAATAGGAAAGGAAAGAAAGAAAGAGAGAGAGAGAGAGGAAGAAAGACCCTTGCTCAGGAGATGATTTTTTTCAGAGAAGTAATAAGTAATAATAACTGATTATTCATTTCTGGTATTTGGAGTATAAGAATGATCCTTGAGGTTATGTAGAGTTGGGTAGTTTTTAAAAAAATGTCCCATATCCAAAATTTAGTCCTGTGGATGATATGAGAACTTCAGGATACACCATGGCCAAAGCAGGTATTTGTATACTTGGAAGGATTACTACTGAGTCAGAAAACAGTCAGGTGGCAATTTTGGTCTTCTCTACTTGGCTCAGAGTTTGATGAAAAGGTTGGTTTTCTGTTGATGTGAATTCTCAGGTTTCATCTAAGTCACATCCTTTTTTTGCTTCCCCAATTGAAGTTCCATCCCTATGTGCAGTTTTTACAGGTAGTTTTTGCATTTTTCAGTCTCATAAAGTACAAAGCAGTTGTAAATAAGACACAAGCCTAAAGGTGGGAATTTGATATAAATCTTTAGCTGCCTAAAGCAGGAAAGTTTCCCCATCTCACAAAAGCAGTAAACTACATAATCCACAGCTCTGTGTAGAACAACTGAAGCCCTCCTGGCATAATTAATTATTTTTTTAACTTTTGTACTGGGGATTGAGCCCAGGGACACTTTACCACTGAGCCACATCCCCAACCCCTTTTATTTGTTTTTTTAAATTTTGAGGCTGGGTCTCAAAATTTTAAAAAAGTTGCTTAGGGCCTCACTAAATTACTGATGCTGGTCTTGAACTTGAGATCCTCCTGCCTCATTCTCCCCGATTGCTGTGATTACAGGATCCCTTGACTTAATTTAAATGACAAGATGTGATGGAATAGAGGAAAGGCCAAGATTTCCTGACAATCATCGCTTTTGTAGAAAGAGCAATACCTCCTAAAAGTCCTAGAGTTACTATAGTTGACAAACATGGAAAAGTTAAATCCAAGTATAAATTGGTATGAAAGAGAGAAAGACTCTTCTAGCAGTTATTAAGAAAATGAGATCAGCCACAGGCTGGAAGAAAATATTGGTAATTACACATTATCTTCCAAAGAAATTCTATCCAAAATACAAACTCTCACAAATCTGTGATAATAAGCAATCTGTTAAAAATTGAAATTCCAAAATCAGAATTTCATGTATGGCCAAAAAGCGCAGGAAGAATTTTCAACATCATCAAAAAAAGTTCAAAACACATGAAGTTATCTTCACATTCACTAGGATGGCTGAAAGTGAAAAGATCAACTATGTTGAATGCTGACAAAGATGCTGAGCAACTAAAATTCTCATACATTGCTGATAGAATAAAAAATGGTATAACAACAATGAAAAATTAGACTGGTCTTCTCTTATGAAGTTAGACATGGACTTACGATATTGCTATTGTATTGCCCATGTGTTGAAGCCTTGGTCCCGGTCTGTGGTGCTATAGGGAGGTGGTGCCTAGAGAAAGGAAGTTAGGTCAATAGGAACATGCTCTTGAATGGAAGATTGGGGCCCAGTCCCTCTGTCTCTTTGTTTCCCAGCAATGAGGTAAGCAGTTTCTTCTACCATACATTCTAAACTGTGATGTACTACCAGGCCCAGACATGGACAGAAACCTCTGAAACTATATACCTTCCCTCCTGAAAGTTCCCTCCCCCCCAGGTAATTTTGTCACAGTGGGAAAAAGCTGAAATACAATTATGATTCATCAATTCCATTTCTAGACATAGAAATAAAAACATATAAAAACATTTTCACAAAAATACGTGTGCAAATGTTCATAGAAGCTTTATTTTTAAAAGCCACCACTTTGTGGAGAAAAAAATATAACAATCCAAGTGTCCACCAATGGGCAAATGAAAAAGTTTTAGAACATCCGCACATTGGAAACTATTTACTGCTCAGCCATTAAAAACAAAACAAAATCATACCCTCCTGACACACTTTAAAAAACATTATGATCAGAGAAAAAGAAGTCAGACACAGAAGAGTTCATACCATATGGCACCATTTGCATGAAGTTCTAAAACTGGCAGAACTCACCTCTACTGACAGAAATTGGGTAAGTAGTTTCCCTGGGGCTGGGGGTTAGAGGAAGAATTCACTGTAGAGGGCCCAAGTGAACTTCCCATAGTGCAGGAAATGATCCATATCTGGATTGGAAAGGTGGTCACGAGGTTAAACACATTAGTCAGAATTCACAGAGCTGGGGTGTGGCTCAATGGTAGATAACTCGCCTACCTTACGTAAGGACCTGGGTTCAATCCCCAGTAACTACCCCCACTCCTGATAAATACCACTGAAGTACATTCTTAAAATGTGTGCATTTCACTGTATGCCAATTAATTGGTTAGCACAAAATAAAGACTTCAGAATCAGTCCCCTGTAGCATTCTCTATCTCTTCAAGTTGGCAGGTTTTCACGTGTACTGAAGAGAAATTGGTTTTGAGATTTAGCATATACCATAATAAGATTGAACAAGACTCATTTTTATTTGGTTTTTGCATACTCATCTTGGAAGTAAGGAAGTTACTTTGGTCATTCCATAGATTCTGGATTTAACCTCAAAAGTACTAATTTTAAGCATGACTTTAAATTTTCCATGCATCACTGCTATGCCTTAAAAGAATTGTTGATTCACTATTATAATTTCTTCAGAAAAGGGTATTCTACAAAAAGAAAAAGTAAGGACATAGCTTTTTAGTGTTGTGTGTGTTGAAACTTTTGCCTCAATATACACTGTATTTTCTATTTGAAACAATGCTTTGAAAATATTTGCAAATGCCAAGATATCAGCCTATTAAAAATATCTTTAAAAAAAAAAAAAAGTTAAGACACCAGTTGATTCCTCTTGATCCTGCTCCAGTCAAATCAGACTCTAGCACCTCCTGCTACGTGTTCACCTCTGTCCCTGCCCTTTCACCATTAAACAAAAAGTCAGTTCATCTAGAAAGGGTGTCATGTGTTTGGTTTTTAAAAAAAAACAAAACAAAACTCATTTTATTTCTCCATCAACCCTCACAAATCACTTCAAAGGTAAATATGGCAAGAATCATGGCAAGGTAATTATGAAAAGATAAACACAACAAGGAAACTCTTAGGTGGCTTAAGAGACAACTAGGCAGTGACTGTGACTCAGCTTCAGCTGCAGAAGTACCCGGTTCACCCCACAACAGGCATGTCTGTGCAACGTGGACGGTGACATACCCTCTCCTTCTCTGGAAGCCACTGTCCCTTACCAGGAACCCAACAGACAAATGGACCAATCACATTCCATTGGACAGATAAGAGGCTCAATAAATCTAATGACCATCACAAAAAATATAATAAAAATCAAATATTCAGGTCCAGATAGGAGAGTTCAGTAAAAACAATACCATTGTTTATTGCCTAGTGAAAAATTTACCCATAATTATGATGTAACAAGCATTCATGTATATTGTGAAAGGTCTCTGTCAATATGTGCCAAGAATTTTTAAAGTTCCTATCTATAGACCCAAAATTCCTTATCTAATAATCTATCCCAAGTAAACAATTAGAGATTTACCTACATTTGCATACAAAATAGTCCATACAAAAGAGTTTATAATAGCAAAAATATTGACAACATCTAACTATCCAACAATATAAGGAGATTTTATGGCATTATGATGGAATATTATTTATAAAAAACAAAATTTATGGTCTTCTTTGTGAACCTATCCTCCTCCAAACCTTGCAATAAAACATAACATTTAAGTTAGTCTGAAGTCAGACTGGCTGCATTCAGATCTTGACTTTGTAATGGATTTTATAACATTGAATTATGACTTAGTTTTCTTGGATGTAAATAATAAGGCTACCATAGAATTAATAAAATAATTAATGAAAAGTGCTGATATAATAAGGACTTTACAAACACTGCTAGTTGCTACTTTGGTTCCTCACAGAAACCACCTGGAGTTTTTTTTTAAGAAATACTGCTGCTTGGTTTCAATACCCAGAAATTTTAATATAATTCGTTTGTGGTGGAACTCAACTTCCAGAATTTTTAAAGCTCCTTATATGGGTTGATTTCAGTCATGAAAGAATAGCTTGTCTTGGAATAACTGTGTTGCTAATAACAATTACAAACTGTGGTCAGAATATAAACCCAAGTTTGATATCATAGGAGACCCACCAAAAGCAGGCAGAGCCTTCTTCCTTGAAAGAAAAGAATCATGTGCATGAGTTCCACATTTAATCAGCTTTGCCTCAAGGACACTATCCATTTATAGGAGAGAACATCTGTATTACTGTGCTAAAGAGACAGAGGTTAAAGTTCAGAGATGCCACTACAGTAGAAAATTGAAGAAAAAAATTCCAGAAAGCAGAATGCATAGAGGTGGAAATCACAAAATCAGTGTAAAACTCCCTTTTAATCCTTGGCTAATTTATGAACAGTGCATGTGTATGAAGAGATGCCTGGGAGCCCAGCAGAAAACAGCAACTTGGGGATGGAAAAACTGCATCTTGGCAGGTATTGAGACCGTGGTTCCAAGTTCAAATCCTTCTTAGATCTGGCAAACACTACAGGCTCTTCCTGAAAAACCAGGACCACACCTTAGGAGTAAAAACCACGTCCCAAGACTAAAGTCTATGACTTAGGCTAATGACAGAACCAAAATAGCAAAGCCTAAAACAGCTTTCACAGGATCACAGAATCCACAAGTAATTTAAGTGCTTTCCAGCACACTTTAGAGGCATAATATAACTTGAGATCTCAGCAATGTATTTGCAATTCTCCAAACCATAATAACTTTAAAAAAGACAGGTAAAAAACAAAGACAGGAAATGAGACCCATAATCAAGATAATAGTCACAGATGTATAGATAACCTGGATATTGAATTAACTAGACAAGCACTTTAAATCAGCTATTATAAATATATTGAGGTTTTACAAGAAGGGACAAAGATATCATGTCAATAGAGAAACAAAAATGCTAATAAAGGAAGCAAATGTAAATTCTAAATGAGAAAAATACAGTGGTAGAATTAAAAGTTAATTGGCTAATTGGCTAAACTTCACCCAAAACTCTACACAGCAGACAAAAGGATCATGAATGTCAATAGAAGTCATCCACTTTCTGAAGCACAAAGAACTAAAAAGAACATCTGAGTTCTTTGAAACAATAACATATAGTTGATCTCTCTCTCATATATATATATATATATATATATATATATATATATATACACACATATATATATACACACACACACATATAACTTGAGACCCAGAAGGAAAGGACAAAAAATGGCATAGAAGAAATACCTAATGAGATAATTGTCATTTTCCCCCCAAATTGAAATAACTCACAAATTTAAGAAACTCAGCAATCCCCAAGCATGACAAATATAATAAGACATATCCTAGTCAAACTTCTGAAAAATGAAAAGAAAAAAGTTGAAAAAAAACTAGCCAGGAAAAAAAGACAAATTATATTCAGGGAAATGACAAAATAATGCAAAATAATGGTGGCTAGCATCCCCACCAAAGGAACAGAAGGTAGAAGACGTTTGAAAAATGTCTTTAAAGTGCTGGGGGAAAAAAACTCAATGCCAATCTATAATTCTCTGTGGAGCAAAAATATCCTTTAAAATACAGGCAAAATAAAGATATATTCAGATAAGCAAAAACTGAGAGAATCATTGCTAGTAAATCCTCACTACATGCAATGCTAAAGAAATTCTTTGGGTCAAAGGGAAATGATTCCAGATATAAATCTGAGTCTATGAGAAAGACTGAAAATCACTACAAATGGTAGGTATATGGATATATAGAAAAAGCTGTTTTTCTAAAGTTATTTTAAAGAATATCATCTATAAAGTGCAAACATAATAAAAATGTATTTATTGCATGGTATATACATAAGTAGAAGTAAAGTATATGACAATAAGAGCACAAAGGTCTGTAATCCCAGCAGCTCGGGAGGCTGAGGCAGAAGGATCTCGAGTTCAAAGTCAGCTTCAGCACCAGGAGGTGCTAACTAACTCGGTAAGACCCTGTATCTAAATAAAATACAAAACAGAACTGGGAATGTGGTTCAGTGGTTGAGTGCCCCTGAGTTCAATCCCTGGTTCAAAAGAAAAAAAAAAACACAAAGATCTGGGGTGGTAAATAATGTTATGAGGTCTTACTTGTCCATGAAGTGGCATAATATCACTTTAATATTAATTTGAGAGTAGATAATGTAATCTGTAGAGCAACCATTAAAATATATGAAACAGACTGAATGTCCATTAAGGAAATAGAATAATAAAAATGACTTTAATAAATGGAAAGAAGGCGGGAAAGGAGGAACAAATAGGATAAATAGAGCATTAGAAAGGAGGTCGACGTATTAACTTTGTCATTAATTATATTAGATGCAAATGAACTGAACTTCTGCTTCCTGCTATGATAGGATAAGTTTTCCAACTTGCCATCTTGGCATAAGCAAGGAAAAAACTGTACAAATTATTTGGCAAATGTTTTTGCATATTGAATAACAGCCAGCTCACGACTGTGACCTCAGAAAGGAAAGAAACAAACAAGTTTGCTACAGCTTTCTGCCTAGAATCACATGTCATTGTGTGGCTTAGGAAAACCACAGAGTGCAGTGGTCTTAATGAACTGGGAAGATAAGTGGCTGGGTTCAGGAAGCTTGGGGCAGCTCTAAGTTGCAGGGCAGCCTGAGATGAGCAGGGTGCTCAGAGCCAAAGATGTAGACATCTGTATGGAGGAAGTATCAGGCTGAATACTAAACAGAATGTGAGTAGAGTGAGACTCCACAAGGTCAGACAAAGCAAAACTACAAGAGAAAGAAGAAACAGGGGACCAGGGTTGTGACTCAGTGGTAGAGAGCTCACCTAGCATGTATGAGGCCCTGGGTTCAATTCTCAGCACCACATCTAAATTAGTTAAGTAAATAAAGGTCCATTGACAACTAAAAACACCTTTAAAAAAAAGAAAGAAAGAAAGAAAGAAAGAACAAACAGGGAACTGTCACAGTCAAAAATCCGACCTCCTGAGGCAGACCTTCATACAGTGCATCTTAGGAAAGTAGAGAAAGAAAAGCAAGTTAAATCCAAAGTAAGTGGAAGACAGGAAATAATAGAACTCACACTGTAAATCAATGACAACAGAAAAACTACAAAGAAAAATCAGTAAAACACAAATCTGGTTATTTAATAAAATCAATAAAAATCGATCACCCTCTAGCCAGAATGATACAGTACAAGGAACAAAGATGCAACTTATAGAGCAGAAATTACAGAGGTGATGTTATTATGGATTTTACAGACCTTTTAAGTACAATAAGGGAGTATTATGTACAACTTTATGCCAATGAATTGGAGAACTTAAGTGAGATGTGTAATCTCTTGAAAAAGGCAAAATGGGGTTGTGGCTCAGTGGTAGAGCGCTTGCCTGGTAAGTGTGAGGCACTAGGTTCGAATTTCAGCACCACATAAAAATAAATGAAAAAAAATAAAATAAATGAATAAAATAAAGGTCCATCAACATCTTAAAAATGTATTTTAAAAAAGAAATAAAAAGGCAAACTGTCAAAGCTAAATCAAGAAAAAAGAAATATTTGATTTTCTATTAAAGAAACTGAGTTGTTCATTTAAAACAACCCTTCCCACAATGAAAATTCTAGGCCTGCATGGCTTTCAGAGTGAGTTCTACCAAATATATAAGGAAGAAAAAATACCAGTTCTATACAAACTGTCTCAGAAGACCAACGAGGAGGACAATTTCCCATATCATCCTATGATGCCAGTATTACAAAAGCAGACAAACATATTACAAAAAAGAAAACAGAACTATGTACAAATATCCCTCATGAACAGTGATGCAATGATTCTACAAAATATTTTTAGCCAATTAAATCTATCTTATGACAAAGATATTAACCTTTCCTTCTTTTGTTTTCTATTTTTAAATTGAGGTATATTATAAAATATAGTAAAAGACATCAGATCCTAAGTATTCTGTTAAATAAGTTTTGAAAAAAATGTATGCAGTGTTTTAACAATAAGCTAAATCAAGATATAGAACATTTCTGTATATTTTCATGTAAAATGTTTCTAGTTAACCTCTGAAAATCCCCTTGTAACTCTCCCAATATAACCATTGTTAAGATTTCTATCACGATAGGTTATTCTTATATGTTCTTTAATTTCTTACAAATATAATCACACATTGCTCCTTTTCTTCTATCTGGAGTCCTCCTCTCAACATAATGTCTCAGAAATTTACTGCATGTATTAGTAATTTGTTTTCTTCTTATTACTAAGTAGTATTCCATTTTATGAACACATTATTTTATCCATTTTCCTATCAATGGACATTAAGTTTTTTTCCACTTTTAAGAATACAGATGCAGTGAACCTAGTGCTTACTACAGTTCTAAAGAAAAAACACGTATTTTTATATTACACACACACACACACACACACACACACACACACACACAACACTGCCACCACCACCACCACCAGAAAGAAAGATACCATTTATACATTGGTTATTTGAAAGCAGTGAGAGTCTTTCCTTTATACTAGTCATACTTTATTGTATAAAAATAATCCAGATTTTTTATGATGAACATGTAAAATAGAATCAGAGAAAATAATGAATATTAATATCAAATTTTATGCAACAAGCTTCTAACTACCCATAGGTCCTCCAGCTTGTATATATATAGCAATATCCTCTCTTCTGCCCATAGGCTCATCTGCACCTGGTCCCACCAGGAGTGAAGTCATAGGTCCCGATTTATCCTTAGTGCAAAGAAACCCTCATCCAAATTGGATCTCTCAGTTCATCTGGAGAACACCTGATACCCCAGGTCTGTGCTGAGGTCATCCAGCAACTATCAGGGGACACTCTGCAAGGGACACTTGAAGCTGAAGGACACTGTCTTCCTACTCTGGAGATCTTTCTGGGCAGATTCCTGCTTCAGGTGTCACCTCTCTGGGACGAAGTCTGACAGTCAGGTCTTGGAATTTGTTGCACAACTGCCTCCCCAACAGCTTCAAGTCATTAATGGCTTGAAAATGAAAGTATTCCAAGATGTTGTTTTTCTAGATTTCCAGCAAGTTGCCCAACATCTCAGAGCCTCAACTTTCCCCTGGAGCAATGGGGATAGCATGACCTATTCTGAAAGGTTGATAGGACAACCACAGAAAAAAATGCAGGTAAAACATTCCACAAGGGCCTTGCAATTAATTGGTGATCAAGACCACTCGACATATTAGAAATTTGAAAATAAAATATTTTTACATACAGTTAATGCACAGGTGTGTAAGAATGATAATAATTGCTAAAATGCACACCCTTTAGTTGCCAGCACATCCTTTCCTTTGCTCTGCATGCAGTTCTAGAATGCACATCCTAGTAATAGCTCAATTTTATACACAAGGAAGCTGAGCCATACAGAGGTAATGCATTTATAAGCTAGTAAATACCCAATTCCATAGTGTCAAAGCAGAACATGTACTCAAATTGGTCTGATACTGTACTGGGTTAAGTAGTGTCTTTGCAAAATAAATGTCCATGTCCTAATCTTCAGAACCTGTGAATGTGACCTTTGGGAAAAGGGTTGTTGCCGATGTACTTAATGTGATCATCCTGGATTGCCTGGTGGACTCTAAATCCAAAGACAGGCATCCTTGTAAAAGTGAGGTAGAAGGAGAAAAGAGAAACAGGTGGACACACAGACAAGGAGAAGAAGACCATGTGAAGACTGGGGCGGAGATTAGAGTGATCCTTCACAGGAGAAGAACACCTGGAGCCTGAAGCATGAAGGATTCTCCCCTAGAGCTCACGTGTGTCCTACTGACACATGTCCTTCTGACACGTGATACTATATGTCTGGCTCCCAGAATTGTGGGAGAGTAAATCTATTACATTAAGCCACCTAGTTTTAGGTCATCAGTTATGACAGTCCTAGGAAGTTAACACAGATGCCAACACTCTGAGTTCAAAACCAGAAATGAACCTGAAATGAACTCCCACCAAAGAGTTCATTTGCTGTACTGTTTCTTGAAACACAAAGATTTTTGTTTGTTTTTGTGTTCACATACAGGGAATTAAGCTCCGGGGTGCCCTACAATTTAGCCACATCCTCAAACCTTTTATTTTTTATTTTGAGATAAAGTCTCACCAAGTTGCCCAGGTCATTTTCAAACTTTCGATCCTCCTGTCTCATCCTCCCGAATGGCTGGGATTACAGGCATATGCCACCACACCCAACAACATGAAGCCATTTAGAATCTAGAACATTCATTTCCCATCCTTCATAGTCACATTTCTTGTAATGTGTTTTGGCAGGAAGACTTAAGTTTGGAGTGTCACTGCCCTACCAAGCTCTATTCCCGCCAAACTTTCATTTGGTAGAGTACCAATTGTATACAATTATGCCTAGACTACAGAATCTATTAGGGATACTCTGTCTGCAACAAAAGGCAGACAGAAGATTTCTCTGAAGATTTGTCCACAAAGTTCATCCTTAGAGTCATGATGATGCTTCAGTTCCCAAGAAAGCTACAATCTTAATAATCTTATGATGTGCATAGCTTTTTAGTTTTGATCCATGATTGAAATCATCTTTCCCACAATTATTCCCATGATGCTGAGAATGTTTCCTTTAAATTAATGACTGCATTGGTGGGAACTAAAGTATAGGGTCCTACTAAAACAAAGTACAGGCAATTTCCAGAGTAGGAAAATGAATTTCAAAAATGTTTATCCTTTTAAAAATTCCACAGCAAAGACTTAAATCCATAGAAGTCTTTTTTTTTTTTAAATACTGGTCTTTTTTTTGGGGGGGGGGGCGGTGCTGGGGATCAAACCCAGGGCCTTGTGCTTACAAGGCAAGCACTCTACCGACTGAGCTATCTCCCCAGCCCTTAATACTGGTCCTGAACCCAGGAATGCTTACTCACTGAGCCACAACCCCAAACCTTTTATATTTAATTTTGAGACAGGGTATTGATGAGTTGCTTAGGGCCTTGCTAAGTTGCTGAGGCTGGTCTCCAACTTGCAATCCTCCTGCCTCAGCCTCCTGAGCTGCTGGGATAACAGGCATGTGCCACCACACCCAGCTAGAAGTCATCTTTGAACTAGCTATGTTGAAACAAATTCTGGTGCTACCTCATTCAGTCTTTCCTGTCCTCACTGTCTTTACTTGACAAGGCTTGATTTTAGGAATCTGGCTGAGAATGTTGCATCTACAGTAAAAAAGGTAGGCTGGGATGTTCCCTGTTCCTAGGGAAGAATGTGCTCACAGAAGTACAGGCTTTCACTGAGAGAAAAGAGAAGTCAATTTTTGATTAGTTCATTTGTAAGTGAAAGACAACTTGAGAATACTGGACCCTATTTTGGGAGTTCTCCAATTCCTTGGTGCTAACTCTCCCTTGGGCTGCCTGGTTATTCATAACAGAAACACATCTGTACTTTTCCTAAAAGTGAGGGGAAAGTCAGGAAACAACAGGGAGTGAGATAGGAGAACTGACTTTAAAGACCTGGGTTCTGGGTTATGATCTCTGTAAATTGATCATGACAGTACTTCATTCTAGGATTGCTTTATGGACCAAAGACTAATGTACGAAATGCCCCATAATGGTGTCAGAGCATAGTAGAAGTTCAATAAAATAGTACATATTATTGTTATTGGGGATGTTATAATTTGGGTTTGTCCCCCCAAGTCAAAACTTGGCACCCATGTGGTGATTTTGAGAAGTGGTGAAACCTTCAAGAGGTGGATGGAGTTAATGCAAGGTAAATAGGTCATTGAGGACACTGCCTTTATAGGATTCTTGAAGAGAGATGAAGAAGGTTGTTATAAAACAGCCAGGCTGCTCCTCTCTGCTCTTTGAGTTCCTATCTTGCTATATGATCTCTTCTTCTTGCAATATACTCCCACTATTGTAATGCCATCTGCCATGAGGTCTTCAGAGCTGAGTAGAAGACAGGCCATGCTCTTGAACCTCCAAAACTGTGAACTAAATAAACTTATTTTCTTGATAAGTATACAGTCTCAGGTATTTTGTTATAGCAATGGAAAATGCACTAAGATGGAAGCAAAGAAACCAAGATTAGATTCAGTTCTATCACATACTAGCCCTAAGGTACACATCTTGGTTCCATTTGTAAAGTATAAATAGTAATGGAAAAGATGCATTATATCCTAGATGATAACACTGTAAATCACTAGAGATCATGGGATAGTATTCTGACCTTGGAAATTTCTTCTAACTACAGTATCTATAATTCATGATCTGAAGAAGGGGTGGTCTTTGTTGTGCTGTGCTACAGAATGAATAGTTTCTATAGCAAGTCAGGTGTTATTTTTAAAGAACTTTATGATGAGATACATCCCAGTGTGTTTTCAATTATAAAGACAGGTAAGCCAAAGCTGCATTTAGGATCAAAGTTAATGTTGTAATGCAACTGATACTCTGCTAAGCTAGGAAAAACTAGTACTTTTAACTTTTGGTAATACAATTTAAGATACTCTTTGTAGAAAAATGTCAAGAAGTATCAAAAAAATTTTTTTTTCTCAATCTGATGAGCACCTCATCACAAGCAAGGAACTCTTTCTATTATAGACTGGATATAAGGAAAAGTAATTCTAATAACCTACTTCTGAGTAGTTAGAGAGAGAGGGGCTGTGATTAAATATAAAGAACCTTCAAAGTTGGGCACAGTGGCGCATTTTCGTAACAGCAGCAGTTCAGTAGTCAGAGACAGGAAGGTCGCAAGTTTGAGGTCAACCTCAGCGATTTAACAGGCCCTAAACAACTTAGCAAGACCCTGTCTCAAAAAAAGTAAAAAAGGGCTGAGGATGTAGCTCAGTGGTAAGGTTCAATCCCCAGTATCTCCCACCACCACCAAAAAAGAATCTTCAGTTATTTATAAAATAGAATGAAATATTGCCCCATCTGCCTGAAAGAGTTAAACACCTTCCCAAAGTACCCAGCAGGGAGGAGTTTACTCAGCTGTAGAAAATATCTGAGTGGAATAAGCATTCTTCTAAAGGCTTGCTATTATTATTCCAAGCATAATAACAACAGTGGCCCCAATACTTGGAAGGATGCCTAGTTCAGGCAGCTTATATTTTCCTACGTTATGTCAGAAACAGTTTTCTCAGTTCTTAGAATTGTACAAGAATTATTGGTTGAATTTTCAAAAGTCAACTAATACCAAATGTAATCTTTTTTTGTGAAAGGTGAACTTTCTCACTTTGTCCAGATCATTTTCTTAGCAAAACACATGGACACTCATTTTTAGATCCCAGACCAATAAATAAGTACTTCTTTGTAATAAATACTTCCTTTCTCTTTTTTTCAGTTCATCTTTTTTCCCTTTCTTTTCATTACTTCTTGTTATTTATACATAACATCAGGATTCATTTTGATGTAATTATACAGACACCGAATATAATGTGCTCTAATTCACTCCCCAGTACTTTCCCTTATCTTTCCTCTCCCTTCCCCTGGTCCCCTTCCTCTAATCTACTGATCTTTCTGCTATTTACTTTTAGTTTGTTTGGGTGATCTGGGTTTTTTTTTTTTTTTTAAAGACTCTTTAAGATTTTTTTATTTTTGTTTTTTTGTTTGTTTGTTTTTGTTTTGGTTAGTGTCTTATGGTTGTCCACAATGGTGAGATTCACTGTGGTATATTCATATGTGTACATAGGAAAGTTAAATTAGATTCATTCCACTGTTCTTCCTTCCCCCACCCCACACCTCCCCCATGTTTTGTGCTAGCTTTGGCATAGCAGAGAAAACATTCCACCGTTGACTTTCTGAGTCTGTCTTACTTTCCTTCTAAAGGGATGCATCAGAACTCTGAACTCTGTGAATACCAAATTTTGAAGTGGGTTCAGTTGGCTAAGTCTTTCTATGGTAAATATAACAAGATACGACTCAAGGTTTCAAAAGAGCTCCCATTTACTCTTAGAAAAATGCACCATTCAGTGAGACCGAGAAAGAAAAAGATAGGTGAAAAGAGTAAGAACATGCAGAAATATCAAGAGTCATTCAAGCTAGGTGTCAAATAAGGGTGTACACGGATCTCATCATGATAATCTTTTTACTCTGTGTACATTTGAAATTTTCCGTAGTAAAGTAATTCCATTTTTATGTGAAATATAGCACACAGACAGAAAAATCCATAAAACATTGAAGCTTATTTAGTGTAACCAAAAACTAAAAGGTAAACACACCTATGAAACACCACCCAGGTCAAGAAATGGGACACTGATGCTCTAGAGGCACTTCACCTCTAGGTAAGATGATTTTCATAAGTTATTTTTAGAATTCTGAACACAAGTCTTGTGTCAGTTGTTTAAATTGTAAATATTTTACAATTCGGGGTTTGTCTTTTTACTCTCTCTTACGAGACATTTTGATAGAATTTGAAAATGTTAATATAATTAAGCTCGTGAGTCTTTCTTATTTATTTTTATTAGTTCTTTTTAGTTATACAAATTATTAGGCTAACTTTAACACAATTATACAAGCAGGGACTATAATTTGCTCTAATTCAGTCCCAGGTACTTCCCTTTTCCTGCCTCTTCTCCCTCCCCCTGTTCCCTTTCCTCTACTCTATTGATCTTACTGTTTATTTATAGTTTTTGTTTTTTTAAAAATTAGTGCCCGTGAATACATATAATGGTGAGAATCATTGTGGTATATTTATAAATATAAATATGCATAGGAGTTAGGTCAGATTTATTTCACTGTTCTCTTATCCTGTGCATCCCCCATCCCCATCGATGTCCTTCCTTTACTCCACTGCTCTTTCTTCTGTTTTGATGAAATTCTCCCCTTTTCTTTCTTTTTAATTTTTCCTTTTCCTTATTTTGGACTAACTTTTGCATATCAGAGAAATAGGTATGGCTTAGCAAGATGTTCTCCTTGACTTTCTGGGTCTGGCTTAGCAAGATGTTCTCCAGTTCCATCCATTTACAAGCAAACGCCATAATTACATTTTCTTTATCCATTCATCTGTTGATGGAACCTAGGTTAGTTCCATGGCTTGGCTATTTGTGAATTGAGCTGCTATAAACATTGATGCAGCTGTGTCACTGTAGTATGCTGATTTTAGATCCTGGCTATATACTGAGGAGTGGGATAACTGAGTTATATGGTGGTCCCATTCCTATTTTTTTTGCGGCATCTCCATATTACTTTCCAAACTGGTTACATGAATTTGCAGTCTCACCAACAATATATGAGTGTACCTTTTCCCACACATTTTCACCAACATTTATTATTATTTGTATTCTTAATAATTGCCAGTCTTCCTGGAGTAAGGTGAAATCTCAATGTAGTTTTGATTTGCATTTCCCTGATTACTAGAGATATTGAGCATTTTTTCATATGTTTGTTGACCATTCATGTTTCTTCTCCTAAGAATCGTTTGTTTAGTTCTTTTGCCCATTTATTAATTAGGTTATGTGGTGTTTTGATGTTAATTTTTTTGAGTTCTTTATATGTCCTGGATACTAATGCCCTATCTGAGGAGGTGGTAGCAAAGATCTTCCATTCTGTAGGCTCCTTCTTCATGCTTTTTATTGTTTTCTTTGCTGTGTAAAAGTTTTTTAATTCGATACCATCCCACTTATTAGCTTTGGTTCTATTTCTTGAGCTTTAAGAGTCTTGTTAAGGAAGTTGCTGTGTGTGCCAGTAGGTTGGAATATTGGGCCTACTTTTTTTTCTGGCAGTTGCAGTGTTTCTGGTCTAATTCTTAGGTCTTTGATCCACTTTGAGTTGCCTTTAGTGCAGGGTGAGAGATAGGGGTCAAGTTCCACTCTTCTACATGTGGATATCCAATTGCCCCAGCATCATTTGTTTAAAAACGCTATCTTTTCTCCAACCTATGTTTTTGGCACCTTTGTCTAGAATCAGATGACTGCATCTGTTTGGGTTTGTATCTGTGTCTTCTATTCTGTTCCATGGTCTTTATGTCTGTCTTGGTGCCAGAACCATGCTGTTGATGTTACTATACCTCTGAAGTATAATTTGAGGTCCAGTATCTTGATGTCCCCAACATTGCTCTTTTTGCTCAGGGTTGCTTTGTCTATTTTGGGTCTCTCATTGTTTTGAATGAATGTTAGAGCAGCTTTTCCTAGTTCTGTGAAGAACGTCATTGGTATTTTGATGGGGATTGCATTGGATCTGTACAATGCCTTTGGTAGTATGGCCATATTGACAATATTAACTCTATCTATTCAAGAACATGGAAAGTCATTCCATCTTCAAAGGTAATCTTCAATTACTTTTTTCAGTTTTCTATAGTTTTCATTGCAAGTTTCTCCTTTGTTAGATTAATTCCAAGGTATATTATCTTATTCTTTTGAGGTTATTATGAATGGGATAGTTTTCCTAATTTCTTTTTCATCAGATTCATTATTGGAGTATAGGAAAGCAATTGATTTTTGTACGTTGATCTTGTATTCTACTTTACTGAATTTGTTTATCAGCTCTAGAAAGCTGATGGAATTTTGGGGATTTTCTAAATATAAGATCATGTCATCAGCATGCAGAGACAAATTTACCTCTTCTTTTTCTATTTGTAGTCCTTTAATTTCCTTCTCTTTCTTGATTTCTCTGGCTAGAGTTTCAAGGACTGTGTTGAATAGGAGTGATTAAGAGTGGTCATCTTGTCTTATTCCTGTTTTTAAGAGGAAATGGTTTTAGTTTTTCTACATTCAGTATGATGTTGGCCTTCGGTTTGTCATACATAGCCTTTATAATGTTGAGGTAAGTTCCTTCTTTCCCTAGTTTCTCTAGTGTTTTAAATATGAGTGGGTTCTGGACTTTGTCAAATTCCTTTTCTTCATCTATTGAGATCAACACTGATTCTTGTCTTTTTTATGTTTTTCTTTTTGGTACCAGGACTTAAACCCAGGGGCACTTAATCACTGAACCACATTCCCAGCCCTTTTTAATTGTATTTTGAGACAGTGTCTTGCTAAGTTGCTTCAGGCCTTGTTAAATTGCTGATGTTGTCTTCAAACTCCATCCTCCTACCTCAGCCAGAGTTGCTGGGATTACAGGCGTCCTTTTATGACTATATAAATATGAAATGGTTTCTTTTTAATGGTTTTATATCCATCATTCTTACTAAACTTTCATATTAATTTTTAAAATGTATCTATATGCTGGGAATGTGACTTCATGGTAGAGTATTTGCCTAGCATGCACAAAATCCTATGTTTAATTCCCAATGCTGCAAAAATATAGACAGTAAATAAATAAAAATGTATCTATAAATTCTTAAGATTTTTCTATATAGAGAATCATAGCATCTGTAAATAATGAAGGTTTTCTTTTTCTAGTCTAGTTCTGATATCTCTTATTTATTCCTCTTAACAAATTGCACTTGTTAGGGTCTTAGTTGGGAATATGTAGTGGTCTTGTTTCTGTATATATAAGAAGAAATAATTCCCACACATCGCCCTGTGGAAGGATTCTTGCTCCAGATTTTTGTGGATCTCTTCATGTAAGTTCTTGTCCACTCCTTGTTTGCCAAAAAGGATTTTTATTAAATACATTTTTCTGTAAAAATCAAGAGGATTTTTCCCCCTTTTCAGTGATCAGGTGGTTACTATACTTTGAAAAGTTTATGTGTTTGTATCCTAATCCCCAAATTAATGTGTTAAAGATATTTGGAAGTGGGACCTTTCAGAGATGAGGTCTTTGATGAAGTTCATGAGGGTGGAGTCCCCAGTGCAGAGCTAGAGAAAAGAGAGAGAAAGACCCAAGCTGGTAAGCTTATTCTTTCTTCCCTGTGATATCCTCCACCATGTTATGATGGTGTAGGAAGGCCCGACCCAGATGCTGGCATCAAGCTTTTGGGTTTCTCAGTCTCCAAAACAGTGGGCCAAATAAACTTCCATCTTTATAACTTACTTGGTCTCTGACATTTTGTTATAGCAACATAAAATGTACTAAGACAGTGGTAAATCAGATATGTTGATTTTCTAATGTGACCAATCTTGCATCTGTGGCATAAAATCAGCTTGATGATGGTGAATTAGCCCATTCATGTAGCACTGCTTTGGTTTACTGATATTTTTGTGCTGGGATTGGCAGAAAACTTTATTTTCTCATACTGTTTTTATCAGATTTTGGTATGAATGTTATCTAACTTTATAAAATTTCACCAGAATAGTTTATATAAGATTAAAATTAATCTTTTCTTGAATGTTGATATGATTCCCCCAAAAAAGTCATCTAGACCTGGTGTTTCTCATTTGGGAAAATTTTTGATGACTGAATCAGTTTAATCTTTAAGAGAACCATTCTGGTGTGTGTGTGTGTGTGTGTGTGTGTGTGTGTTTTAAATTTCAATAAAATACTGCTTTAGGAAACTGTTTTTCCCCAAGTGTTCTAGTTAGTTATCATATTACAAATTCTTCATAATATTGTCTTAACTTTTTAATGACTACAAAATCTGAACTGATTGGTTTGCGGGGGCTGTGATGCTAGTGAGCCCCTCCTCATTATTGCTTACATCTATATGTGTATTAGGATTATTTTGGTAAAATGATATTTTTATAATTCCATCATTCTTTTTATTTTATTTTGATTTGTTTTACTTACTTATTTGTTTTTGGTGCTGGGGATTGGATTCAGGTCCTTGCCCATGCTAAGCATGTGCTCCACTACTGAGTTACACCCCCAGGCTCCTGCCCATCATTCTTAATTTATTATCTTGAACACATAGAGAAAACATACCCTCCTTAACTTTTGGTTACCCTGAGGTATACCTCATGTAAGAAAAGCAGGCAAACTATTTAAACTTTTTCCCTTATTTGCCAGGTTTCAGAATAATGAGTTTGTCTGTAACTGTTCTAAAGATAACCAATGAGGTTTTGAAATTTATCACTATCATTATAAATTCAGGAATGTTGACCCATTCATCATCCTTTTAATACATTGCAATTATTTTTCTTATGTATGCTGATATCCTTCCATCTTTGGGCAGTGAGACCCACTCCCAAGTTGTTTTGGCATAGCCCAGTGGTTTGGGAGTTTTGTTATTAAATGGTATGTCCTTTCTGGTTTTCTTCAACTCATAGTCCAATATTTCCTCATTCTTGTTTCAACTCTTCTATGTCTTTAACAATTTTATATATTCATCTTTCTAATCTGTCCTTAGTAGAGGCTTCTTCCAAATTACCTAGACAGTCATTACTAGAAGTGGCCAGAAGCAGTAATGGGACCCAGTCATTGGTTTATTTAACAAGTATGTACTGAGAACCTACTTTGTGCTAGATTCTATGGTGGAATAAGAAGATGAAACAGACACTGTCACCACCCTCAATTTGCAGTCACCTGGGGAAGTTGATGAGTACCATGGTTTCTGGGCAAGAAAAAGACATGAAGCATGTAAGTTCTAGCAGAATTTCAAAGTATTTGGTGGGCTTCCAGGAGGAGGTGATGCCTGGAAGCTTTGGAAAGGCTTGGACATGTTAAAACCAGGAAAGCATTCCCTTCTCTGCCTTTATTTGCATCCAATACATCCACTCAGCAGACAGGCAGGGAACACCCAGAGGTCCTGGTATCAGCAGCCTCCTCATGCTCAAGCCATCTCGAATGGAAGGCAGCCTCCAAGAAAGGGTTGTGGACCTCACCTGATAGCCTTGGATTTCTACTTTCACAATTTGAGCAAGTAATCTAGCCTTTACAGAAAAAAGCGAAGTGCAACAGAGAAACCTTTTCTATCCACGATTCCCTCTTCATGAGACTTCTTTAATATTAATCCTCACAAGAGAATAGAGTGAAAGGAAACAAATTTTGATATAATATAATTTTGCTACAGTCAACTCCTGAAATGTAAGAGAGAGTAGAATTATTTGTTATTTGGGGAATTATTCAAATGAAAACCCAAACAAATAAACAATCAACAACAAAACAACCCTGAAAAGAGCATGGTTCAATCAAGGGCACAAAATTGAAGGGTAATTTTTCCAACCAAGGAAAAAGAGTCATTTTAGATCCTCATAGGCAAAAAAGAAGGGCCTGGGCAGAAGCCCCAGTATCCCAGGGGCCTGACTGACTGGAACGCCCCACATCCCCAACTCCCAGGGTTCTTCTGTAGAAGCTGCAGGGCCAGAGGGCACTGAGGGGCAGATGGAGCTGGAATTCTAGTTGGAAAAGTGACTCCAAGTCAGTGTGCGGTGGGGTTGGGAGAGGAGGTGGGTAGTGACTCAAAAAACTTGGGCCTCAAGGCCTAAAAGTGGTAGAAATGCCAAAGACAAAGTGAAGGAAACAGAAGAAGGCTCACCTCAGCCTCCCTTCAGAGGGGATAATCTTTTCATAGAGGAAGAACACAAAGGATCACCACTGTGAAATTGATGAATGCCCGGTTAAAAGAGCCCTGGCTTTCTTCCCCTCCACCGCCTTCCTTGGTCCCTCTTCTGGTGTCCTTTGAAGGACAGGAAGGACTTTCAGGCAGAGAGCCAGGTGTCCTCGGGACACTGAGAGTCCTACCTGTGCAGAGCCACTTGGGCAGATAGTGTTTAAGGGGGTGTAAAAATTCTCCATTTGCCTGAAAGCAAAGGTGTGGCTTGCTAACTTCATTAAATTTAACTGCAGAAAACTGACTTCCAGCCCCAAGAACTATGAGACATAAATGCTGATTAGGTCACCCAGTCTGTGGTTCTTAGTTCAACTAAGCTATTAGATGAACGTCACAATTAGAATTCCTCTTCCTTTATATTCCTTTTGTCTAGTGTCAGCTGTTCTGAGCAAGCTATGTCATTAACATAGACCAAACAGGGTTGTCTTACCTCAATGTCAGAATTTATTAAATAACAGTAATTTCACAGGTTATATCACTTCATCAGTGGGCAGAGACTGCATGGTGCCCTTACTTGGAGTCTTGTTCACTCTTTGGCATCCTTTACTGAATCCTGAGGCACACGAAGTGTCCACACATGCTCCCCAGAGGAAACCCTGCCTGTACAAGAAGGTGCATGCAGTGAGCGCCTCTGCCAGCATCCGCCAAGGTGGGGAGCCCCATACCTCCCAGGGTGTCTCCCACCTCTGTGGCTCTGTGGTTAATTCACTATCCACAATTGCTATTTAGTAGGTCATGAGCCCAGATATTGTAGCAAAGACACTGTCATTCTGTCACTCTAGCACCATAAGGTACCAAGATCACAGGAAATGAGGCCCAGAGTGGTTGGCTAACTTGTCCAGGGCCACTGGCTGGCAAGGGCCACCCCAGAATCGGAGTTCATCTCCGATTTGGAGCCCAAGCTCCAAATGCTGTGTTCTGTTGCTTCTCAGAGCAGCCCAGTCACTGGGAGCTGGGTAATATTTATCTTCAGTCCTTTCCATGGAGCACAAGATCTTGTGTATCTTTGGCACCAGCCTATTTCCCATTCTTTGGAAGGGGACCATCTCTCTGCTCCCTCAGAGGGAACTGGTTGAACTATGTTCTCTCATCAGAGTTCACAGGTGTGTGATGAGAGAGTAGGACATGCCTGAACTAAGTGTCATTCTCCTCAACCATGACCAGCCCCAGCATGTCCCTGGTGGTCTGACTCCTGCAGGCCGGAAGCTCTTGTTATCATAAAGTTCAAGAGAGTTGTTTAAATCTTTACCAGCTCCACATGCTGCACAGTGGCAGCACACAGGTCTGGTCTGACCTTCAATGTGGATGACAAAGGCTCTAGGAGGTATTTCACTCCCCTTCCTCACACCCACCTAGGAATCATCAACATCTTCTGCTGTCTCTAACTCCATGTGTGTCACCTCTGGATCCTTGCTCTGCTCTACCAGCACCTGACCTGGACCACTGTGCACCTCTGACCTCCTTCTGGACCCCCCACCTCCCTTGAGTCCATTCCACTTGCTGCCTGACTTTGCAAATCTTGTGAGCCAAGAATGGGCTTTACATTTAAATGATGAGGAGAGAAAAAAAATCAAAAGGAGATTTTGTGATGTCCAGAAATTATATGCACTTCAAATTTCATTGTCCAAAAGCAAGTTTTACTGGAACATGGCCACGTTCATTCACAATATTACCTGTGGCTGCTCTCAGGCTACCAGGGAGCCTTGGGTTGTTGCATCACCAGAGACACAGTATAACCCAAAAAGCCTGAAATGTTTACTAGCAGGGCCTTTACAGGAAACCTTTGCTAATGTCTGACTCCACATAACAGACTGTGATCTTTTCAAAATTCAATTCACTTACCATTTGCAGGACTTCCCTTTGCACTTAAATTAAATTCTAAAATGAAGGAGAATATAAGAAAACCCAGATGAGCTAGCCCCACCTTCCTTTCTAACTTTCCCTTCATTGGTTCTCTCCATACTCATGCTGCCTTTGGCTGCTCCTGTACCTGCTGAGATTGTCCCTTCCCAGTTTGGGCTTTAGCTGTAATATCTGCCCTCAAGGTGCTTTCTCAGAGTGGCACAGGGCTGGATTCTCCTTATTGTTCATATCCAAAGAGGTCTTCCCAATGGTGTTAGTCAGCTTTTTGTCAATGAGTCAAAACACCTGAGAAAACAACTTAGAGGAGGAAAGATTTACTTTGGCTCATGGTTTCAGAGGTTTCAGTCCTTGGTTACCTGACTCCATTTCATGGGGCCTGAGGTGAGGCGGAACATCATGGCAGAAGGCTGTGCTGGAGGAAAACTGCTTATCACACGGCAGCCAGGAAGCAGAGGGAGAGAGGAAGGGAACAGGGACAAGACAGAATTCCCCAAAACACACCTACAGACCCACTTCCTCCAAACTGGTTCCACTTCTAGAGTTTCCACCACCTCCCAATAGTTCCTGCAGTTATAAATCCCTCAATGGGTTAATCCACTGATGAGGTCAGAGCCCTTGTAATCCAATCACTTCCCAAAAGCCCCACCTCTGAATATAGCTGCACTGGAGACCAAGTCTTCAACACATAATCCTGGGGGGACATTCCTAACCCAAACCACAACACCATGAAATCCACTCAATTTCGCTCTCTGATCAGCACCTATCACTTTCCAGTATTTCACTTGTTTATATATTTAGTTATATATATACTATATATATACTAAATACTAATATATAAATATATATATTAGTTATATATATATACATTATTTTATTACCTCCCACATTTAGAACAAAAATTCCTTGAAAGCAGGAAGCCAATACTATTCCACACTACCCGCAGAAATGAGGACAGCACAACCTCACTAACTATTGAAGAATACATGATGGCAAAGGTATGGTTAGGGTAACAGTGTTGATTGTGATGGTGATGGTGGTGATGGTATTGAAGGTGATGGTGGTAGTTAGCACAACTCAAAGTGGATCAAGGACTTAGGCACTAGAACAGAGACCCTATACCTAACAGAAGAAAAAGTAGACCCAAATCTCCACCATGTCAGCTTAGGAACAGACTTCCTTAATAAGACTCCTAAAGTGCAAGAAGTAAAATCAGGAATCAATAAATGGGATGGATCAAAATAAAAAGCTTCTTCTCAGCAAAGGAAACAATCAATAACATGAAGAGAGAGCCTACAGAATGGGAGAAAAATCTTTACCACATGCACCTCAGATACAGCACCAATCTCCAGAATATATAAAGAACTCAAAAAACTTAACATAAAAAAAAATAACGCAATGAATAAATGGGCTAAGGACCTGAACAGACACTTCACAGAAGAAATACAATTGATCAACAAACATATGAAAAAATATTCATCATCTATAGCAATTAGAGAAATGCAAATCAAAACTACACAGAGATTCTGTAATGCAATGTATAAAGCTGCTCCCCCGCGCTTTCCGTTGCAGCCATTTCCCCGCCTCCCAACTACTGTCAGTCTGTGAACATCCTAACTAGTTATTGGTTCATCAGTCAGCTTGCAAGTATCCTTCTCCGTTATTGGTCCCCTGTTAGTCCAGTGGAATTAAACTGCTTAAGGATAGCTTCCCCGCCATCTTATCTCTTGCTTTTCTCTCTCCTACTCACTTGCTTTCTCTCTCCTCCTCACTTTCACACTCTTTCTTGTGTACATCCTTTCTCTTTTCCTCTCATTTTCTCTCTTACCCTGCAGGGAGACACTCTGTTTTCTTAATAAACCCTCTTATGTGATTTCCCGTGTCTGGCGTGGTTTTTGTGGGATTTCTTACAGATTCCATTTCACTCTAGTTGGAATGGCAATTATCAAGAATACAGGGCTGGGGAGATAGCTCAGCTGGTAGAGTGCTTTCCTTGCAAGCACAAGGCCCTGAGTTTGATCCCCAGTACCGCAAAAAACAAAAAAAAAAAAAACCAAATAACAATAAATGTTGGCAAGGATGTGAGGAAAAAGGTAGACTCATACATTGCTGGTGGGGTTGCAAATTGATGCAACCACTCTGGAAAGCAGTGTGGAGATTCCTCAGAACACCTGGAAAGGAACCACCATTTGACCCAGTTATCCCACTTCTTGGTCTATATTCAAAGGACTTAAAATCAGCATACTACAGTGACACAACCACATCAGTTTTTATAGCAGATCAATTCACAATAACTAAACTATGGAACCAACCTAGATGCCCTTCAACAGATGAATGGATAAAGAAATTGTGGCAAAATCAACACGCATAAAACTAAAGCATTTTTATACGCAAGCGACGAAACAGCTGAAAGGGAAATGAGGAAAACAACCCCATTTGCAATAGCCTCAAAAAAAAAATACTTTGGAATCAATCTAACGTAAAGATCTCTACAATGAAAACTACAAAACACTGAAGAAAGAAATTAAGGAAGACCTTAGAAGATAGAAATATATCCCATGTTCTTGGATAGGCAGAATTAATATTGTCAAAATGGCCATACTACCAAAAGTGCTATACAGATTCAATGCAATTCCAATTAAAATCCCAATGACGTACCTTACAGAAATAGAGCAAGCAATCATGAAATTCATCTGGAAGAATAAGAAGCCCAGAATAGCTAAAGCAATCCTTAGCAGGAAGAATGAAACAGGGGGTATCACAATACCAGAACTTCAACTATACTACAAAGCAATAGTAACAAAAACAGCATGGTATTGGCACCAAAATAGACAGTAGATCAATGGTACAGAATAGAGGACATGGACACAAACCCAAACAAATACAATTTTCTAATACTAGATAGACAAAGGGGCCAAAAATATGCAATGGAGAAAAGATAGCCTCTTCAACAAATGGTGCTGGGAAAACTGGAAATCCATATGCAACAGAATGAAACTAAACCCCTATCTCTCACCCTGCACAAAAAGCAACTCACAATGGATCAAGGACCTTGAAATCAGACCAGAGACCTTGCATCTTATAGAAGAAAAAGTAGGTCCAAATCTTCAACTTGTTGGCTTAGGATCAGACTTCCTTAACAGGACTCCCATAGCACAAGAAATAAAAGCAAGAATCAATAACTGGGATAGAGTCAAACTAAATAGCTTTCTCTCAGCAAAGGAAACTATCAGCAATGCGAAGAGAGAGCCTACAGAGTGGGAAAATATCTTTGCCACTCATACTTCAGATAGAGCACCAATGTCTAGAATATATAAAGAATTCAAAAGACTCTACACCAAGAATACAAATAACCCAATCAACAAATGGGCTAAGGATATGAACAGATGCTTCACAGAAGAAGATCTACAAGCAATCAACAAACATATGAAAAAATGTTCACCATCTTTAGTAATAAGAGAAATGCAAATCAAAACTACACTAAGATTCCATCTCGCCCCAATTAGAATGGCGATTATCAAGAATACAAGCAACAACAGGTGTTGGCGAGGATGTGGGGAGAAAGGTACACTCATACATTGCTGGTGGGGCTGCAAATTAGTGCAGCCACTCTGGAAAGCAGTGTGGAGATTTCTTAGAAAACTTGGAATGGACCTACCATTTGACCCAGCTATCCCACTCCTCGCCCTATACCCAAAGGACTTAAAATCAGCATACTACAGAGATACAGCCACATCAATGTTCATAGCTGCTCAATTCACAATAGCCAGATTGTGGAACCAACCTAGATGCCCTTCAATTGATGAATGGATAAAGAAACTGTGGTATGTATATACAATGGAATATTACTCAGCTATAAAGAATAATAAAATTATGGCATTTGCAGGCAAATGGATGAAATTGGAGAATATCATGTTAAGTGAGATAAGCCAATCTCAAAAATCCAAAGACGAATGATCTCACTGATAAGCGGATGATGACACATAATGGGGGGTGGGAGAGGGGCAAGAATGGAGGAAGGAGGAACTGTATAGAAGGAAATGAGGGGTGGGAGGGGTGGGTGGGAAGGAAAAAAATAACGGAATGAATCAAACATCATTACTCTATGTAAATGTATGAATATGCAAATGGTATGCTATTACTCCATGTACAGAAACAACATGTATCCCATTTGTTTACAATAAAAATAAATTAAAAAAAAGAAACTGTGGCATATATATACAATGGGATATCACTCAACCTTAAAGAAGAATGAAATTATGGCATTTGCCAGTAAACGGATGGAGTTGGAGAATATCATGATAAGTGAATTAAGCAATCCCAGAGGACCAAAGGTCAAATGTTTTCTCTGATATTCACATGCTAATTCTCACATTAAGGAGGTGAGGGGCTAGGGAAGAATAGAGATCTGTTGGGTTAGACAAAGGAGAGTGAAAGAGAGGAGAAGGTATGGAGGTAGAAAGGACAGTAGAATGCATCGGACATTATGACCCTATGTGCATATATGATTACATGACCAGTGTAACTCTACATCATGGACTACCAGAAGAATGAGAAGTTATACTCCGTTTATGTATAACATGTCAAAATTCATTCTGTCATGTGTTACTAATTAGAACAAAATTTTTTTAAAAAAATGGGAAAAATAAAAGAAAAAAATGCTGAGTTAGCAGATGTGCAATCAGATCTTGTGAGGAGACCCACACCTCTGCATCAAGATGCTTGGGCTGTCCATGGCATACAACAGACTGAACCATTGGACAGGTTATTGACGCTGAGACCTATCAAACATGTGAAACAACTTGGTTGCGGGTGCCAGAATTCATCTCCTCCACACTCTGGTCTTAATAACTACTTGGTCATGACCACAACGGAAAGAATTCAGAATTAACAGCATCACGGTTTTTAATGTAAAAATAATATGTTTATGGCAAGAATTAGAAGATAAAGAAAATCTTGAAAAAGAAAATTAGAACCATCCAGAATAAGCAAACTTTACATTTTGATATCCTTTCTTCCAGAAGTTTTCCCTGTAAATATACCTATGTCTGTTGTCCTTGATAGATCGAGGTCCTCTTTTGAGATAATATAGATACAGATTGACCTACTTTAAAGGTTCTGGGAGATGGATACATGTCTTCTTTCAATAAGAAGCTCTACTGTTAACAACTTTTACCACGTAACAAAACACCTTTTCATGCCATCTACAAGCTCAGTGTGCAGGCTGACCCACCATGGTACTGCAGTTGGGCAGTTGCCCACCGTGCCCACCCATCCTGGCAAAATGAACTCTACTCACCCGACGTCTTGCTCAAACACTATTGAGCATGTGCTCCAAACTAGCCACAGGGCCTCATGCCAGGGACGCAAAGAGGAAAAATGAAGAATCCTTGGACTCAAGTCTCTTTGTCAGTTCTCCTGCCTGACACTCTTTGCCCATGACCTGTATTTGGAATTGGCTTGTTTTTCATAGGCATCTTTGCAGCATGTATACGCTCCACCAATGGTGCTGTTTTGTATATATTTATAGACGTTTCTAGCTTTTTTTTCGGTTTTTTTCCCCCCCCGGGGCTGGGGCTCGAACCCAGGGCCTTATGCATGCTGGGTTCACACTCTACCACTGAGCCACACTCCCAGCCCTCAAGCTTGTGTTTAAAAAAAAAAAAGTCAGGGTAATACAGGCAAAAAGGTACAGATAAAAATCTAAAGAGAAAATGACATGTTGACAGATACTAAATCCAAGTGACTGTAATCCTCCTTTCAATTCAACCCACAGACGGTGTACTAAGCTCTCTGGATGTCAGCCAGGTTAGGAGGAAGCCACCAGAACTAGAAAATGTTAGACAGTCACGCGGCATGGTGATTTAATCGGTGTATAATAAGTTGCCTCTTGAACTTAGACACGAGGTTACTCTCCGAGTGAGGCGTATGATGATGGCAAACTGATGAAATGAGCAAATCAACTGCACAAGGAGGAGAGTAAACCGACTGCACAAGTGTGTGGGTGCAGGGCATCTTCCAAACATGCACAAAGAGGATGTTTGTAAGGAGCTGGATCTGCAGGTCCAGGCCACTCCAGGTCACAATGCTCTCATTCTGCTGCCTGCAGCTCCTCCCTCCAACCCCCTTTCATTCATTCTTTCTTTCAACAGTTATTTCTTCAATGCCTTCTATGTATCCAAGGCTATTCTAGGTGGTACAGATTAACCTTTGCTAGCCTCATTTCCTCTCACTTTTTAATACAACTCAGACATCACTTGCTTTAGGAAACACCTGCCGACATCCCTTGTCCCCTCACCAGACTGTCAGGGCTTCTTGTGCCCTCCGAAGGACACCCTGTGCAAAGGTCTCTCACTGCACTTGCAACTTGATGCTTGTCTCTTCATTCATCCCTCCTTTCTCAGACAGTGTAGGCATCATGGTTAGGGTCAACCCATTTCCATAGCCTAGACCCTACACAATACCTAAGCATACAGCTGTTGCTTCAAACACATTTATTGACCAGGAAACTGCAAGGGAATTGGTGTACTCACCTTTCTGAAGATACAATGGTAACAGACTCTGGAAGGGAGCAGGGGAGCCAGGGCTTTGTTTTACAATTTTTGTTTTGTTTTGTTTTTAGCTCTGTGTGTGTGTGTGTGTGTGTGTGTGTGTGTGCATGCGCACGTGTTTTTTTTTTTTTTTTTTTACCAGAGATTGAACCCAGGCATGCTTGACTACTGAGCTTCATCCCCAGTCCTTTTTTATATTATTTTATTTTGAGACAGGGTCTCCCCCAGTTGCTTAGGGTCTCACTAAATTGCTGAGGCTGTCTTTGAACTCACCATCCTCCTGCCTCAGCCTCCCAAGCCACTGGGATTACAGGTGTGCACCACCACGCCCAGCCCCAGGGTTTTGTTTCCATCGTTTTCATGCAGGTCAAACATTTCCTTCCTGCCTGACCCAGGTGCTCATTCCACTCAGCAGGGGCCACATGTGGACGATCATAGCCCAGCAGCATCTGCCACTCCTCTTCTCAGAATCCAAGCTACTGAGAACTGGTACACTTGGATCTTACTCTCTGACCCTCCCATCTTCCCCATCCGGGTAAATGGCAGCTCTCCACCCTTCCGGTTGTACTAGCCACAGATCTTGCAGTCTTCCTTGACTTCCCTTCTCCCCAGGCCCCCGCATCCAATCTGTCAGTCCAGCCTTTCCAAGTTACTTCCAAGACAGCACCAGAATCCAGTCACTTCTTACCTCAACCACTGCCACCCACCTCCTTCAAACCTCCATTGTCATCTCTGACAGAGAGACAATGATGAGAGAGCCTTTGCTGCCTCTGCCCAGACCTCCAGAGACTCCCTTCTCAATGTAAACCAGAGATCACCTTGAAAATCCTGCTTGAAATGCTCCTTGCAGGGTAAAAGCCAGTCTTCAAATTGGTTGCCTCAACCCTCTCTCCCCTTTCTGACTACTTCTTCCCTCCCTCCTGCCACTCAGTCACATGGACCCCTAGCAGCTCCTTTGACACATCAATTCAGTTTCTACCTCAGGGCCTTTGCACATCTCATCATAGCTTCATTCCTCACTTTCTTTCTGCTGAAATGTTCTCTTCTCATCTAGCCTTCTGCAATTACTTCTTTTAAATTGTGCACACACATACATATACAGACACACACCACCTGTATGTACCCCTATCCCTCTGCCATGCTTTACTTTTATCTACATACTACTCACTTTCTGATATATCCTATATTTGCCAATTGATTTATGCTTTCTTTTCTCCCACTGGAGCTATAGAATATGGTCCATGAGCATAGGCATATTTTTTTTGCCTGTTTTGTCTATCCTTGACATTTGGAGCAATGCCTTACCCATGGTTAGATTAATCCATTTAAAATTAGTAAAACTGGCATTTTGGTTTTGATATCAGTATTTCAAGTTTGATCAGCATGAGAAAATCCCCCTGTCATTCACAAACTGCATATGCACTAGCAAATGGTTCCTGGATGACCTAGCTACCTGATTAACCATCTGGAAGAGAACCACAGACTACAGGCAACACTCTCTGGGGTCATGGACTGGAAACAAATTGTGACTGTTCATGTGACAATGTGGTTCCTGTGACAATGTGGTTCTTGATTAGGGCCTATTCTCCGATAAAACTAATTAGAACCAAGCCCATGGCACCCAGATGGACACTACTGCCACCTGAAACCATCATTGCATATGATGTGACAATGCATCCAACATTACAAGCTGGGAGTCAGGCCATCACTGCCAGTCAGGTTTGTGACATGCCAAAGACTAACCCACTTGTCTTATGTGAAGGAGGTTACAACATAGGAGGTGTTGCTCCCTTTTACTCCTGGCAAATTGACTACATCAGACTTTTGAGAACTTCTTAAGCTACTGGTAGAATCTCAAGGTTATTGTCACTTACTCAGGGTACAGGATTATTGTCTTAGCTCAATAAGCTAAACCCAGCCACACATTGCAGTCTTTAGTTTTTTAAAGTTTCTAAGCTAAACATGCAGGATAGAACAATAGCCCCTTGTGCGCATGGATCGCTGTGGGTACTTTGGGAAAGACAACCGAACTCAGAGACCAACCTGAGAAGAACCAAGTGTGCATTACACTATGTGGATGGAGATTTATAGCTTTGCTATGCCAAGAAAATGACTCAGAAACCAGTCAGGATGATATCTGATCAGGTTGCTTTTTCTAATTAACTTCCAATTTTCTAATAGTAACTCCCAGTGGAGAAACCTGGCAAACTAATGTGTTGAAGGTCAATAGTCCCAGTAACATCTCCTGGGGACTGCTTGCCTCTGGCGGGATGTGATGAGAAGGGCACTTCTCCTAATCACAAGCCTGTCCCAGTCTACTGATGAGAAAAACATCAGACAAACTCAGACTGACGATATTCTATAGGGTTCTCCGGAAGCTGGGGCTCGTGGACTCTCAAGGTCATGAAAAGCAAGACAAGACTGAGAAACTGGCATGGACCAGAGGAGCTGGCCAGACATGACCATGATGTGCAGAGCAGTGTCCTGAACAAAATCCTAGACAGAAAAAGGATATGAATGGGGAAATGGGAACATGGACTTATACAGCTGCTGAACTCATCAAAGTAACCAAGCCCTTGAGTAGTGACCCCAGCAATGAGAAACTGAAAAGCAGAAAGCCCTCCTCACAAGCAGAGTTGCTCATTTTTCTGATGATCTTTCTTTAAAAGTCATGATTGCTTGGGCTTTGTGTGAGGTTGGGCTTACATCCCTGGCTTTCCTTATAGTTACATATCAGAGCAGTTCCTGACTATTCAGTTATTTCCAGAACCATCTTTCTGAAGATGAGTCCTGAACCACAAATATGTTCTCTGCTGTACTCCAGTTTGAAGAGTCCCTTTTTTTTTTTTTTTCCAGATTTTAGGTAAGAATCTCTCAGCATTTTCATAGCACATCACTTCTTTGACTCCTCCTCCTTATATACTGCGATGGCTAAAAGTACAACCAAGAAGAATTTCCACAGCTGGGCGGACACCATCTGTGGATGGCTTCATCCATCACTTTCCTTCTGCTGAAATGTTCTCTTCTCGTCAAGTCTGCCATAATGTGGATATAGTCATCCCTTTGAATCTTCAGAGAATTGGTTCCAGGATCCCTGTGGACATCAAAATCTGTGGATGCTCAACCCCTTACTTAAAAGTGTAGCTTTTGCATGAATCTATACACATCCTTCTATACCCTCTAAATCATCTCTAGATGATTTATAATACATAAGACAATGTAAATGCTGTCTAAATAGCTGTTATGCTATGTTACTTAGAGAGTAATGACTAGGGAAAAATTGTACATATTGCTTTTGGGAACTTTCTGGAATTTTTCCCCCCAAATAGCTTTGATCTTCAGTTGGTTGAATCCTCAGATACAGGAGGCCAACTGTGTCTCAGAACATGCCTAAAATTCACACAAAAATACTTGACAGCAAAAGTGGATTAAAAAAACCATAGATATATCAATGAGTTTGCTCCTACACAGTGCTCCCACTGCTGTTTGCCACACAGCACCTCACACCACCCTGTGGCTGCTGCTGCCTGGCTCTCCCAAGGCCTTGCCTCTGCACATTTGGTACCAAAAGCCCTATGGCCAGTCCTTCTAGAACTCCCATGGCTCATCGATGCTGCGAGCCAGACAGACTATGTGAGGGGCTCCCCGTGTGCCCCACTGGCCCACGAGGTCATCCTCACATCAGTGCCCCAGGCCCGAATCTGGAGACTACACAGTATTCAGAATCAGAGAGGCACTGAGAACAGTGCAGTGATTCAGCAGACAAGACCAGAGAGGGTGGCAGGACCCAGAAACTGTAGGAAATGCAAGGGCTTGCCTGCTGCTCCATGAAGTAGCCAGTCAGGAAGAGTGAGGGGTTGAGTCATCAGAGTTGAAGGGGAGCCTGAAGCTTAATCAGATGAAGAGAAGGAGGAGCCCTTTCTAGGTGAAATCCTCCTCACATCTTGCCACATTATCTTTTCAGTAAAGTTTTAATATCTGGGACATTCAGATTTCCTTCCTCATTTCTTACCTTGCACAACACAGCTGCCTGACCCTGCTAGCATCTTTATTCATTCCCTGCCTTTATAGCCCTTACCTGGACCACAGCAATCTCATTTCCAGTTTGGGTCCCTTCTGCTATCAGAATGCACTTGCTGGGATCCTGACTCTCCCCAGACTGCTTTGGTCCCAGGTGAAAAAACAACCATTGGCATAACCCTCAGGGTTGTTCACCATCAGGCCCAGCCAGCCTCCCTCCAGAACTTTCTGGCAACCACCTTCCTTCCCAGAGCACCAGGGCCTTTCCCCACCCTCTCCCTCTGCTGGTAGGAGCTGGCTGACTCTTACCTGTTACCCAAACCCAGGCTCACAGGCCAACTTCTTAAAACTTTCCAGGGCACACCTCTCAAGTACCAAGCTCCCCTGTGTACAATCCCTCTGGAACACCAGTTCTGTTTTATTCTTTGGAAGAAGATAATGGAATATGGGTTAAAATTAATAGATATCTTTTTTGGAACTTTGCATCCTTTCATTTGCTACCAACATAAAAGTCCCCATGAGCTGGACAGTCAATGTTCCTCAAACGTATCTGACCAGAGAGCCACAGGGCACCATGGAACCAACTTTGGGCAACATTGACCCAAATTGGTGGATTTTGACTGAATGATAAAGTACCCAGAACAAAGTATTTGTTTATTGTGCATTCATTGTGATCATTCCAAAATATGCCAAGCATCAAAATTGAATGCTGTTGTTCTCAGAAAAACAACATGCGGAAAAGGATGTCATTATGGAATCAAAAACTTTAATTCAGAATAAGCATCAAAATGAAGGTAATTGCCTCACAAATGCAGGGCCACAGAGCACTCACAAAGGGGTTAGAAAATAATTACAAAAATATTTTAATACAGATTAAAATAGCTGAAAGCCACAATCACTGGCTGTAAAATATGGACATATATCATTGCATTGAAAAGGTGAAAATCTTTAGACTATTTGCCCAGGCAGCAGGAAACCCACACCTCAGAACCCAAGAGCTACTGTGACATCCAAGTCCAGGGGTTATGTCTCCAAGTGACTGGAAGATATTTGGCCTCTGTTGCCATATGCAGTTAAATGCAGAGAAGCAAGCTCCAGATCTTTAGGTCAAGAACCTAAATTGGATCAAGTGCTTTTAATTTTCCCAAACAGGTCTTTTAATGGAGGAGTGATGGTAGCATTACAAGAACTTTACTCAGGCTGCAGCTGACTCTTCAGTTTGGCAAGTTTCTTGAGGCAGTCATCCCTCCACTGCCTTCTGGCAGCCAAGTGCTCTGGGTCATCAGGAACCTTCGTGCGCATGGCCTGGGAAAAGGAAAAGTGGAAGGAAAAAAGCAGCATGAAGAGGAAATACTTTGCCAGGAGGAGAAGTGTTTTACCTATTTATGTAAAATGCACACAGTGCTTTCAAAGACACAAGAAGCATAGAAAACCCTCAATCAACACCAGCTTTCCAAATCTCGTTCTTAGGGTCTCCTAGTGACCAGGATGCATCCATGCACAAAGTCAGGAAAAAGGAACCATCAAAATCAAGGGCCAAGATTCCAGCTAAAAGCCCCACCCAAGGCAAAGGGGAAGGTGAGGCCAGCCCGTTTCTCGGCAGTGAGTCTACATACCTGATGAACTTTCTCAACTGTGGCTCCGGAAAACTCTGGAACAGGTCCAAAAGTCTTCAGGACACGTTTCATGCCTTCACTGTATCTGTCACAGTAGCTTAGCATACCTGAAATGATATGAAAAAAGAATCCACTGTATCAGCAAAAACATTCTATAACTCCAAATTGAAAAACCTGGTCAGAGGGTTTTGCCTGGGGATAAGTTAGCTACATTCTTCTCTCCCTAGTGATAAAGGAAAAACAGAGATAGGAGGTGCATCACCTGTTAGCCCTGGGCAAAGAGGACCCTTCCCATTAGTCATTATCCTTGTACTTTCTCTTGAACCTTAAAACCGTGAAAAGCTCTGAGTCCCTCAGGCCTGTCATGTCACCTTCATTGGTGCATCCCACAGACACTGATTGATTTACTAAATATCACAGTAAGTCCTCACTTCTCAGAAAGCATCTCCAACTACAGATTACTAAGGTTACTTGGGTGCAGGGCTTGAATGCATTGTCTATGAACCAATGATGTCAAAGTTCAAGTCAAGGTCTCACTCATCTTGCTCATAAGCCATCAATTTCAATTATCACTTCAGCAAGCATTTACAAGGTGGTAGGTACCAGGCAGATAGGCTGTATTATCACTCGCTTAAGCTTTGGCCCGGCAGCATGTCATTTACTCCAGGCACAGCTGACCCAGCCCTCCAGAAGCTGATCCAATTTTTAGGATTCTAACAGTGTCCTACAATTTTGGTGGAGAAACACATGAAGATGAGGTTTATCCTTTAAGGAGGAGGAGGAAAAAGCACAATCACTGTGGGTTCATGTGGATTCAGGTCAAGGCTGTATTTGAGAATCTGACATGCACAGAGAAGATAGTACAAATCCGGTTCACCCATGGCACCCGCTCTGGTCTACTCAGCACCTGCTTCCTGCCTCACCCTGCTGCCCCAGGGCTGCGGTGGCATGTGCTTAGAGACAAGAGGTATCCGAAGCCAGGCCTAGGATCCTGGAGATGGAGGTGTCTCTAAGTCCTGGCTATTCCATCATTTGCCCATTTCTTTTTTTTTTTTTTTCTTTTTTCTTTTTTGTGGTGCTGGGCATCAAACTCAGAGCTCTGTGCCTGGTAAACATGAGGTCTACCACTGAGCTACACCCTCAGGCCCATTTCTAACATCTTTCAAAACCACAAAGCCTCAGCAGTGGGTCATGGGGGCTAAAAAGAATGAGGGTACAAATGACACAACAGAATTTACAGAGACCCCAAAGTCTGGCTCTCACCTATCCCGTGAAAACTGTGTATGATATTTTTTTTAGATGATCAGTGCTAGATACTCCTTTTAAAAGAAGAGACAAATAAAGAGCTTCTTTGGGATTTAGTTTTGATTGACTTGCTTTGATGTGTCAGCCTAAATTCTCTGGGTTTCCATTTTATTTGCTTCAAATAATTTTCCTTCTCTTTCAGTTTTGCTAAAGTCTTGAGACAGTGTTTTGAAGGGATAATACATCAAACCTGTCAACTTTTCTGACATTAGAAGCTGCATTAACTGACGGATGATTTTTTAAAGAAAGTTTCATTTCATTTCACATAAGTATTAACTTGGTAACTCAGAATCCTGGAAGGTTCTGTAAATGTTCCAGCCCTGAGCATTTATCCCAGATAGTTTAATGATTCTGGAGACCAGAAAATAACCTATATATTTATTTCCTTCCAGAAAGGAATTAACTACTTTATTTTTTTCTATTTATTTATTCAAACTAAAGATGATAAAATTTAGACACAAATATAGTTTATTCCTCCTTAGGCCTCTGAGGGACATTTAAGAGAGACACAAGAATTGAGTAAGTTGGAAAAATATTAAAGGAGGAGATGTGTTAATTAGCTTTCTCTCACTGTGATAAAATACCTAAGATAATCAACCTAAAAAGAGGAAAGGTTTAT
This sequence comes from Sciurus carolinensis, assembly GCF_902686445.1. Taxonomy (NCBI): domain Eukaryota; kingdom Metazoa; phylum Chordata; class Mammalia; order Rodentia; family Sciuridae; genus Sciurus; species Sciurus carolinensis. The sequence continues at coordinate 86,075,326 of NC_062217.1, read as the reverse complement.
TTTGGTTCACAGTTTTAGAGGTTTCACTACATGGCCGTTTGGGTCTGCTGATTTGGCCCTGTGGCAAGAAAGTGTTATCATAGTGTAGAGTGTTTGGTGGAGCCTTGCTGCTCAGTCCATGGTGGAAAAGACAGAAAAAGGGGCTGAGTCCCAATATCCCCTTCCAGGGTCCCCTCAGTGACCTCACTCCCTTTCACTAGGCCCCAGATCCTAAAGGTTCTGCCATCTCCCAACAGCACCACAGGCTGGCCACCAAGCATTTCACACATGGGCCTCTGAGGGACATTTAAGATCCAAACCCTAACAGAAGAAATGGGAAAATTCACTGTGGCTGCTTATTCACCCACTTATAGGGAAGGCAGAAGTTCCTGAGATTCTCTCAGAAGCCAACCGTCTCCCACTCCCATGTGAGCAGCAACGCCAAGGGAGTCAGTTCATGTGCCACATATTGTCTCTGAGTTACTTTACATTCCTTGAACAAGGGTTCACCTTTCACTATCCCTGAAATTACTCAAATATCCCAGAGACTTTCTAGAACTTTCACCCTACTGCCTTTCATAAAATTTGTAAAGTTTTAAAGGGATATTCATTTCAACATAGAAGAAAATGTTGTGAAACTCTTTAAAATACAATCCATAATACCCCCTCCATTTGTTCATGAAAACAATTAAAATAATAATATAATATAAAAATCCTTTTTGTGACATATACTCCAATCTCTGGGATGAAGAATCCCACTATCTGTGGCAAAATTAAGGAACTGGTACCACATGCTCATTACAGAATGTGTGTGGCCCCTCCACTTCGTCCACACAGTACCCAGCACCCTGTCAGGGCTCCCTGAGTGTTCCAATACAAGGAGTTGATAATGACCCACCTCAGGGCTATCATTAACAACAATGTCCCAGAATGTCATGATGGTTACTGGAGTTTGCAACATCACTCTTTCCACGTTAGACAAAAGTAAAAGGGGGCTTTTACTTATTTTCAACAACATTTTGGCTTCTGTATACCGTAAAAGGAGAACTGAATGGGAATCACTCTAAAATGCCAAATTCATCAGAAATGAGAAAAGCACAACACGACCCCCCTTTCATCCTCACCTTCTATTTCTATTTAATCTAGACTTCCCCTATATTTTTCTTTCTAAGCTTCCACTCCTCTGTTCTTTGAGCTCCATTCTTCCAAAAACCCTTGGAGAGCTTAGCTTTTCATAGGACTCTGAACTGAATTTCTTCAAAAATGGAAAAATTGATTTTCATGAGATTTAGCTTTTCCTATTAACTTGGGATTCTTCAGCTGTTAGCTCCCCAGGGTGAAGGTTATTCTGAACCAACAGCTACCTGGAGCTGCCCAGGCAGGAAGCCTTTCTGCCTATCTTTAAGGGGCAGGGGTGAGCACTGGAATAGACCTGGATACAGATAGACCCAGCTGACACGCACTGGGTGGCCACAGGTGCCGCTCTGGGTGTTCGGTTTCTTGGAGACTGCTTAATTGCTACACTCATTGGAGAAGTCTGATTTTCACCCAGTTTATGAACCCACACCTACGTCAATTTACCTGCTTTAAGAGACAGAGTTTCACAGAGCTTATTAAAGCAGATCAAAAAGGGCCCCAAAACACCAAGCGATATTATCTAATGTCTCTTCTCAGGATCAAAGTACCAAACCTGAGTGAGGACTTGCCCCGGACAGGGAGGCAGAACCAACCTGGGGCCCCTTTAGTGTCACCAAGCACCTGTAGCCCCATCAGCTCAACCATTTCCATTGGCAAATGATAGCTCCACAAAAATGAACTAAATCCAACAGGCATGCAACCTCCACTCCAAAAAAAAAAAAGTGTCTACACAAAAGAGGAAATTTGTGAGGCAAAATAGTAAACAACTACTTACCCTGGAGGTGAACTCCAGGGACTACCAGATCCTGAGATACCGTCATTTCACAGAAAAGAGAAAACATAAGGAGAAACCAAACAGCCAACAGGGACAAGGTGGGACTATAAAGCTCAGTAAAGAAACAAACCAGACATTTAAACCAGGTACCTAATTCTGAGGTTTCTCTCTTCCACAGTGGGGGGAAAAAAGTCCTAAGTGGTATTTATTCTATGTTATTTTTTCTGTATCTCTCTCTTATGCATGTGTAAATCTTTTGGGGAGAATGAAAAAACACAACTAAAAACAAAAATAGTGGAAAAGTAGTAAATTAAACAAACAACAAGACAAAACTGTATGAAGACAACATTTATTAAGGACCTAATCTGTGCCAACCACCCAGTTAAGTGCTTCCATCTGGCTTAATTCTAATTTCCTTTGTTTCTTTGTCTTCTTTCTTCCCCTTCCTCCCCTCCCCCTCTCCCTCTCCCTCTCTTTCCCCTTCCCCTTCCTCTTCTTCTTCTTCCTTCTTTCTTATTTCTCTTTTGGTGTTAGGGATTGAACCAGGAATGCTTTACCCCTGAGCTACTTCCCCAGTCCTTTTTATTTTTGAGACAGGATCTCACTAAGATCCTGAGGCTGGCTTCGACTGAAGACACTCCTGCTTCAGGCTCCTGAGTCATTGGCATTACAGGCATGCACCACCACACCAGGCTCATCTGGTTACACCATCCCTGGGAGTTCCTTACTATTGTCAGCTCCATTTTACAGGTGGGAAAACTGAGGTGCACTGAATTAATTGACTTACCCAACATTATATGGCTAGGAAGTGGGAAAGCCAGGGTAGCACCCAGCTGACTGGCTCCATAAGCCAGAACCACTATTCTGAGAGCTTGTCAACTTCATGGGTGATGCTTTTTACAGTAGCCAAAAAGGCAGAGTAAGCATGCTGCTCTCCTGTTTTTCAAGTACTGCTTTATTAGATTAAAAACAAATCCTAAAATATTTGCACTAGTTATAGATAAATGGTAGCTTTTAAGACGAAGAACGCCTGTCAACCTGAGATGCTTGGATTTGTGAAAACAATATCAGCAAAAACAAAACAAAAAAAAGCCTCCCCACTCCAATCTTGATATATTCTGGGTGACACTATGAAGAATAATGAACATTTCCACTGGTTCCCAGCCAGATCTTATAACTGTCCAACTCTGGGCTTTGGAATGCTCTGAAGTTGAAAACTACATCCGTCTCCCATTATCATATTAAGTCAATTAGGTCTTCTTATCATATCGGCTTGCTTTGAAAAATTGTTGTGGGCCTCCTTCCTGTCTGCCACCCCATTTGATTCTTGAGTTTCTGATGTCATTGGCTCCTATTTCTATTTGTTTGAGACTCAAACTGTTCTCAGTTTTCTCCCTATCAATTTCTCATGATACTCTAATTCTTATTTTGCACAAGAAAAAAAAAGAAAGAAAATTATGGTGGTTATCAGGCAGTGTCTGTAAACCTTTCAACCTTTCAAATGCTTGAATATGTTCACCACTTATAAGGTCTGGTTGAAAAAAATTTGAAATTATCCAGGACTATTTTAATGCTACTTCAAAATTATTTCACTTATTTCACTTATATGAAGGTATCTTTCTTTACACTATCTTCCTATGTCCAATGGTTAACCTCTTATAAAACTGGCATGCCAAGGGCTAGGAGAGGTTCCTTTTTTCCTTCAGATGCTCTTCGCAATGCTCAACTTTATAAAAAGAAGTTACTGGGCTGCATTTTGCATGTTACACATAGCCAGTCCACTCACAAAATTGCATGTGCATCTGCTGTATACAAGAACATGTCCAGTAAAACTGCCTTGAACTATTATTGGAAAGTACATTTCATAACTATTGTGGTGAGAATTGACTGAACTATTATCAAAGCATCATGAGATTATAGAACTGAAGTCGAACAGACTCTAAGAGGTGATCAACTCCAACTTCCCCCTTCCCTGCAGGAGTGTCCTCTCAGTATTTAAACATGAACTCTCATTCGCCCACTCAGCGTGGTCCCTCCCAGGATGCTGGTCCCAGGTACTGCCAACACATGGTAGTAAGATCAAACCTCACTGCCTGCCATGTCCAGTCTTTTATTCTGGTTCTACCCCCTCAAAATACAGGAATACACATGCATGCACAACTCTGGTCACCTTTTCCTGGAATAGCCCCAGTTTCTTAACATCCTTTGCTAAACCCGGACCATGGAGCTGTGTACAATATTCCCTTTCTCTGCTGTAATACACAGCAATCGTAGAAATTCATGACAACACAGAAAAGCAAAAATAAAAGTTACTTATCATTTTAATATCCAAGAGATAGTCACAACATCTAGGTGGCTTATTTTCAGATTTTCATGAGTTGATTCTTAAATGCATTTTAATTTCATATAGGTTTTATTGGTTGTTTTACAAATGCTGTGTTGGATCATTTAAAATCTAATTGATAGAATTCATTCTTGTTCTTAAGATCCCATAGAGTTACGGGATCACAAGCACGTTTGGATCCCACCCCGACCCTGGGCTTCTGAAGATAGCTTCAGGGTAGACATCCGGCCTGCCCTGTTCTACGTGCCTGTCCCAGGTCCTGCCCTGTGGAAGCTTCATGGTTGCCCGACCTTCTGAAAGGGAAGCACACTTGTAGGTCATTCACATTTAGGCAGAAGATACCTTCAGTAGAGGCTCCTTTTGGTTAAGTTTGCACTCCTATTTTTTCATCCTTTTCACCATTTTTTCTTCTTGTCTTTGTAAATAATCATCACCTTCTTCAAGAAAATACCACTTTTTCTTCCACAGCAAAGTCCCTATCACATCATGTCCCTCTCTTTCTTTTAGTTTCCACCCAAGTGGTTGTCACCACTCAAAGCCCTGTGGTTCCCAGATTCCATGTGGATTTACATCTCAGTGCACAGTCCTCTGTGTCCCATCCCAGATCTGTGAATCACCAGGAATGGTCACTGTCTCCCACAAATGTTACTGTTTCTATTCAATCATCGGGGGTGAGAGAAGGAGAAGGAGGAGAAGCAGCAAAATTCAACTGTTCATAAAACTCATGGAAATACTCAACAGCACAGAATGCCTATCCTAGACCCGGATGCATACCTTCTGCATTGAGGTGCATTGTTTCCAGGGGTCCAATGAACGCATATCGCATGCCCAGTCCATCTGACATGACTAGGTCCAAGTCGCAGGGAGACACGACTCCGTCCTACATGGGGAACAAGGGGTGGCACAAGGATGAGTTCTCTGGAAAGAAAATATAGATATACACACACACATACATATATATCCTGAAAGAGGCTGTTTTGTGAAATGGCCAAATACTCATTCACCTTTTCCATACCAGCAATCAATCTGTATGATCATCATCCCCATCCTACAGCCAATGGACCATGTGCTTTAGAGATGGGAGAGGGTGAAGGGCAAGGGAGGAACGAGGACCAAGTATCAGAGGAGAAGGGCAAGAAGGACTTTCTGGATATTTGCCTAGGAGGTGGGGTATAAGATCAGAGCCATCCAAAGAACCGGAAGGTGCTTCAGGTTTACCTGCCTGCAAGTCTGGCCTTGTTCTGCTTTTAATGAGTTGTAAGAAATGCCATTATTTGATGAAATGCAGTTTAGAACCAAGGGTTTATTTACCAAGGTGGGGCCCTAGAATCTTCTGCAAATGTTAATTGCAAAGCAAGAGGCAAGTTATTATATGGCTTAGCTTAAATATCCAAGCAACCATCTGTGTTTCTTGGCTCATTCTTCATACAGCTGCTGCCTCCAATGACTTTAGGAACCAGGCAGGGATATGTAAATAAATATCTGCATGATCCAGCAATTCACTGCCCTTTCACTCCCACCTAAGGGTCTTTGTACCTCTGGCATTTCGACATGAGAGAAGCCAACATTTTCCCCTAAATCTTCAGTGGTCAGATTGGTAGCATTAGTGTGGAATCAACAACTCTGGGTCTTCTTTCCTGAGTGGTTTCTTTCACAGACAGAGTACTGGGAGACCTGCCATCTTAAGAGGCCACTGACCGTGCCACCTTTTCCACTGGCAGCCCTGGTGGCCCCTGCCAGTCCTTGGCTGGGGGTCCTGATTCCCATGCCCAAGAGACACATCCACCTACTATACATCTGACTCCCAGGAGGCTCAGGCAAGAGGCCAACCAAGCATATTCCCTTCACTCTGGGTTATGGGGTGAGTTCCTTTCCCTGAAAGGGTTGTATGGGGTTCTACTTGGGAAGAAAGCCTTTGTCAGAATGCTAAGGGAGGATTTTGAGGCTTTGTGGTGGTCCTCGGGACCTCAGGTAGACAGCCTTTGCCCTGGGAAGGTCTGGGCCCCCAGAGATTGGAGTGCCCCCTACCATTGGGGCCTGCTGGAACTTCACACTTCCCAGAATTCAAAGGCAGTTGGTGGTTGCAGGATTTGCAACACCCCACCACCCCCCCCCACATCCCAATGCCAAGGAAGTCACAGGTGATCTCAGGTCTGTGTAGGTGTCTGGACCACCCCAGTTCATCTGAGAGAACTCTGGTGAGACAGGTTCAAGAGAATGGAGTCAAAGAATCAACATGAACACACAGACCTGCCACCCACAAGGGGCAAGTACAAGTCATGTCTGACTGAGCAACTCCACTTCAAAGAACCACTTTCCATCTAGTTGGGTATATATGTATGTGCAAGACATAAACATTCAAAGACATGCACAAGCTCATGGTGCAGAGAATAAGTATAAAGAAAACCCCCTGGAACCACACCCATCTTTCCCACTTCATCCTACCCACTCCTTCCTGGAGATAAACATCCTGACATTAATAATAACCACTCTTGGCTTTTTGAGATTGGACATCTATGTTTACATTAATCAACAGGAGAGTTTGGGTCTTGCCTGTTTCAAATCTTCTAGTTGATGAAATTATATGGTATGCACTCTTGAGTGACTTGTTTCTATCTCTAAATATTATGTTTTTAAGATGTAGCTAGGGCTGTGGGGGCATAACTCAGTGACAGAATGTTTACTCAGCATGCATGAGGCCCTGAGTTGGATTCCCAACATTGCAAAAACAAAAACACAAAAGATGCACCTAGTTCAGCATGGTGGTGCACTCCTATAATCCTAGCTACTTGGGAAGCTGAGGCAGGAGAATCACAAGTTCAAAGCTGGCCTGGGCAAATTAGTGAGACCCTTTTCCAAGAAAAAAATAAGATATTAAGGGTGGAACAGCACCCCTGGGTTTTACCCTTAGTACTGCAAAGAAAGAGAAAGGAAGAGGAAAAAAACTCCACACCTATGTTGTATGTAGCTAGTCTGTTACTTGTCCATGCTTGTTGATTAGAGAAATCACAGTTTACACCTATGCAGTGGTGCACACCTGTAATCCCAGCAGTTTGAAAGGCTGAGACAGGAGGATTGCAAGTTCAAAGCCAGCCTCAGAAACTTAACAAGTACCTAAGCAACTTAGCAAGGTCCTATCTCAACATAAAAAATAAAAGGGGGTGAGGGATGAGACTCAGTGGTAAGTGCCCCTGAGTTCAATCCTTGGGAAAAAAAAAAAAAAAAAAAAAAACATATATCAGTTTAATTTCCATCCTGCTGCTCATGAGCCTCTGGATTGTTTCTAGTATATGGTTCCTGAATACAGAGAGACAGAATATTCTTGTTAGAGGCTCTGGCTCATGTCCAGGTAGAACTGCTGGGGCCTACAACAGGCAGGCCTTCATTCGTCATCTTATTAGACAATGCTAAGCTGCTCCCCAAAGCATTGCATCATGCTCACTGCCTCTGGCACCATGTCAGAAGGGTTCCCATCTCTCCGTGTCTTTTCCAATGCTGGGCGTCATCACACTGCAAAATTTTGCTGATCTGTGAGGGTGCAAAGGTATCTCATTGGGTTTTCTAGTCATTCTAAATCATCCCACCATGTGTTCACTTGTTCTGCTAAGGAGAGCTGAAAAGTATCACCTCCTTTCACTTTTAAGAACTAAGTTGTAAGGAGGGAGGGGCCTCAATGAGGAAGAAATAATCCACAGAAGCCCTATGGTAATGCCCAGAACCACCAAGTGACCCATCTGATGTGAACTGTCACTCCTGCCTGCCTCTCCCTGCTTGACAAGCACTGGGGCAGGAGGAGTGGCTCTGGGACTCTCTCTAGGCTGCCTGATGGCCTTGGCTATGGGTTCCTGCACCCTGTAGGTTCCGGAATGCTGTGAAAGGCATCCAGGTGGGGCCCTGAGGACCCTCCCTTAGCCTTGCTTTCCAGATCAACATTCCAAAAAAGCTAAAGTTTTCATTTAGCCTTCAAACTGTGAAGGATGCAAATATGGAAGCCACCCTACATTTGCAATGCTGTTTGGTTTGGCTCTTTTCTTCTACAATTGGGGTTAGTATTTTTAGAACTGATTTTTAAAGGATTTCAAAATATACAAAAGGTGAGTTACCCAGAGTAGTTAAGTTTTGTTTGTGCTGGGGGATTCAATCCAGGGCCTCATGAATGATGGGCAAGCATTCTACCACTGATGCTACACCCCAGCTCAAGAATAGTAAGTTTTGATTCCTATCTTTTGAACTAACTACAACTTGAGAGGGATGGTCTGCACAGCATCATCACTTGGGGGAACCTCATGTCCTCTGATTCCCAAATATTCCCTTCTCTTTCCTATTTCACCTAGAGAAAGGCTATCTATTTTTTTATCAGTCACTGTATACCAGTAGAACAAGTTAGAATAGGGAAGAACCTTTAGATAGCATCACTCCCTTATTCCTTTCTATCCCCTGTGGAATTTCTAAAGTAGATTTCTCAAAGTCTATGTTTTTAACCAAGAAGCTAAATCCAGAGAAAGAAAATAATTGCAGGCAATTCAATTCAATTCAGTTCAATTCCTTGCCAACTGAAATTTCACATTGCTGCGGCGAACATTTAAGCCTCTCCCCATTGCATTCAGCATTAACTACAGGGTTCACATTTAGGATATGTTTCAGCTCTGCTCAGGTTTGCTCTTGAGCTCAATTCCACCCAAAGCCTTGTGACATCTGTGACCTAAAATTACCATAACAATTACAATAAGTAACCATGTGCAAAATAGGCAGAAACAAGTGCTTATGCTGAAACACTGAACTGACACATGACTCTTGGAAAATAGATGGAGCACAGCACTCTTCTTTGGATAATGGAACCTGAATCAAGGCCAGTTTTAACATTTATCAGTACTTCCTTCATTTTGTGGTAAAATTCTCAAGTCCACGTGTATAAAGGAAGAGCCCCAAGTGGTTAAGATTCAAAAAATATCATACAGAAAATCAAACAGCAAGATAACTATTTGTTCAAAACCTGGATTTTGTAACCATGTCCTGAGAAATCACAGGTGAGTAGGACCCAGACAGAGTGGTAAGTAATACCCTTTATTGAAATACTTCTTGCCTTTATTTTCTTTAATTAAATCTGAGATTTACCATAATCAACTGACACATACGCATGGCCCAGGCACATGCTTTGTACCTGGTGTGCTGAAAATAATGCCCAGGCTGGGGTAGGAGGGAAACAAGATAATCATCCATGAAGTAAAAAAATGCAAGATAGAAAATGAAGTACTTGATTACTATGATGCACATTTTAAGTATAATTAAAACTTAAAAATGTGTCAGTCAGGGTTCTACCAGAGAGACAGAACTGGTAGGAGAAGTACACGTGCACAGAGTCATCTCTTGGTGTCTGTGAGGAATTGGTTTTAGGATATCCCTTCCATCCGGGATACCAAAATTCATAGATCAAAATTCATGCTCAAGTCCCTTAAATAAAGTGGTGTAGTGTTTCCATAAAACCTACACACATCCTCCTATATACTTTATATTAGTTCTAGATGACTTAAAATAACCAATACAGTGTAAATGCTCTGCAAATAGTTGTTATACTGCATTGTTTAGGCAATAATTACAGGAAAACAAGACTATACATGCTCAGTATAGATGCCATTTTTTTTTTCAGAATATTTTCAATCCACAGTTGCTTGAATTCACAATGTAGAACCCACAGATAGAGAGAAACCACTGTATGTATGTATGTATGTATGTATGTATGTATAGAAAGATTTTGATTGATTGACTTCAAGGAATTAGTTTCTATGACCCTGGTGCTAGTGGTCTAAAATCCACAGGACAAACCATCAGAAGGCCAGACTGGCTTCTCTGGGGCAGGAGTTAACCTTGCAGTTCACAGGTGGAATTTCTTCTTTCTCAGGGGAAGTCTCAGTTCTGCTTTTAAGGCCTTTCAATGGATTGGATATAGCCCTCCAGATTATAAAGGATAATCTCCTTTGCTTAAAATTAACTGATCTACAAAATCCCCGTACAGCCACACCTAAACTTTGTTTAAACAATTGGGTGCTCTAGACTAGCCAAGCCCCGTTTTGGGAGACCAAAATTCAAAGCATGGTCCTCACCTTCAGGTATCTGGGATCTAGTGTTTTTATTTGTTTGTGGGGTAGGAAGAGGAAGGGGCAAGATATATCTAAAGATTAACAATAGAAAAAAGGTTTGGATGCCCTGCTGCATATAGTCCTCTGATAGACTCAGAAGAAGGGAAAGACAGGTGGGGTCTCATATGGCTGAGGTGTACAATATTTGATGAATGAAGTCCCTGTGACTATTGCCTCTATGGATCTGCCAGTTGCATGGAATTATTTTTCCTTCTCTCTAATCATTCTACACTTATACTTAATTTTCTTATTTAATCCATATGTATTTTGCATGCCTTTATTTCCATTGCTTTTCTCATTTTTCTTCATGCTTTTTTTTCCTTGTATAATTCCCAGCTGTTGGTCTTGTGCTTTGTTTGCTCAATTTCCCCACCCTGGTTCCTATATTGTCAAGTTTTTCTGTGCAAATACTCCTTTTACTTTACCACCAACCTCACCACTGGGAATAGAGACTTGCTCCCCGGGAATGTAGACCAGGCCATAACATGTCCTTCCAACCCTCCTCAACCATCACCTTAACTGAGAAACAATAGAAAAATGAAGAGTCATCAAAGGGTTTATTTCAGGTTAGTTTTAGATAGTGAAATACAACAGTGAAATGGAGGGGACTTTGCCATCTTCAGTCACCTAAGGTTGGGCTTAATTTGTATCATCCAAGGTCAGAGTCCAAGGAGAAGGACCTTGGACCTCATCTCTTACTGAGAGCAAGGATGGAACAGATGTACCTTTGACAATCTTCCTGTCTCCAGAATGTCAAAGAGTCAGCTGGATGAAAATAGTTACTGGTGTAGAAAAAACTCAGACATGAGTCAAGGGTTCTGGACTGTCCCTTTTGGAAACATCCTGAGCTTGGAGTTCTTGCAAACAGTCTAGAGAGGAAGAGAATTCCAGATCTGGAAGTTTAAATTGAGAACTACCACAATGATTCATGAGGTTCTCATGGGAAATGAACAAGAACCACGAGTTAGTTCCCTCTACTGATATAGTCTTACATATTTTTGTTTTCTATTCTCTTTGCCACACATTGCTTCCCCTCCACGCAATATGCAACTGGCTCTGAGCAAGGGCAAGAAAGACCTGACCTAGCCATCCACACCCACGCCCCTACCAGGGAGAAGGTGAGGCAAATAGATCTTAATGAGGAGAAAATAAAAGATGGCTTAGTGCTACTCCACTGTTACTCACCGGCTTGTGGTTAGGTTTGTGAGCAGCCAGCCTCTTGCCAATACCTACACGTTTTCTTGGAAGCAGGACACAGACATTCAAACAGAATGACTCAGGAAGATTCTGCTAACTCTAGAAGAGTCGATTGAACACCACATTTAAGTGATGCAACAGGACCACTGAATCATGCTCATAAACACTCACTTGTCCTGTCAAGAGCCTTCTGAGAGGACGCTCAGGAGTCAGGGCTCAGGGAAAGAGGGTGAGAAACACAACTGGACCCTTCTGGTTGGGCTGCTGGAAATAGCCCACGTACCCTGTGGTTGGTAGAAGAGGCGAGTCTTGCCCTCCAGGAGGCAATTTGGCCACATCTATCAAGTCATAAAAATGCTACTCTCTGACAGATCATGCCCTCTCCAGGAATTATTCCAATAAAGACTCCAGAGGAAAGAGCCTATGTGTGCAGAGGTCATGGCAACACTATCATCACAGAAACCTGAAGCCACCTCAAAACAAGCGCACTAGGAGAATTTTTAAAAATAAATCACATATCCTGAAACCACTACAAATGAATGAAAACGCGAGTAAGTGTTCATAATACAGACTAGACAGGAACTCAGAAAGAGGAAAGCATTTGGACTTGGGGAAGGGCAAACAGGTATTTACCCTTTAAATTTCCTTCAAAGTGTTTTAAAGTGGGAAGAGACCAAAAATGAAAGGAAAGAGAAGAAAGACTTTGTCCCCAACAAAAGGGGTGTTCCAGAGCTCTTGGGCCCCAGTGATAATTCTCTGGTGTCTTTTTTTCTCTGGATGCTGTGTATATGACAATGCTTCCAGGGAGAAAAATACCAGTACTGCAGAGTTTGAAAGAAAGAGAAGCAAGGTCTTGACCTTAAAAGCAAACACAACAACAAAAATAATCCACTCTTGCATGAATGTGAAAAAGTTTACTACCTTGCAGCAAAGGTAGTGATTTAGGCTGACATATCCCTTATCCAAATGCTGAGGACCAGAAGTACTTTAGATTTCAGAGGTTTTCAGATTTTGGAATGTTTGTATAGACTTTACCAGTTGAGCTTGCCTAACCCAGAAGTCCAAAAAGCCAAATTGCTCCAAAATCTGAAACATTGTGAACTCTACTCTCAAAAGTTTCAGATTTTGAAGCACTTTGAATTTTAGATCAGGATGCTCAATCTGTACCTTAATTGAGGTGTCCTCTAAGAATAAAACTTTTTACAAAGAGATTTGAACCAAAAAAGTATAAGCCCCAACTTCCTCCCTCCAAAATAAAAATGCAGCACAGCATAAGCCCTGTTTCTGTCTGCCCCCTCTTTCATAATTACCCAATGGAGATTTGAGTTGACATATGATATATGAGATTTTATGTTACTTGTGGGTTTGTCATATGTGGCCTTTCTTGTGTTTAAACACATTCTTTCTATACATAACTTGTTTAGAGTTTTTAATCATTCCTTTCATACATAACTTGTTTAGAGTTTTTATCATGGAGGGATGTTGAATTCTGCCACATGCTTTTTATGCATCTACTGAGATATCATATGGGTTTGTGCTTCACATTCTTAATGTGATGTTATATTTACAGATTTGTGTATGTTGAACTATTCTTGCATTCCTAGCAAAATCCTACCTAATCGTGGTGGATGATCCTTCTAGTGTGTCATTGGCTGGCTCAGTTTGTGAAGTATTTCACTGAGCTTTTCAGGGTACCAGATTATGTTCATCTATGAACAACCTCTCTATTTAATGAAGCCTCTCCCAGTAGTTGGTGTGAACCCTGGACAATCACTGACCCCTGAATGTGGACCGGACTCTGACACAGTTCTGGGAACACTGACATGCCCATTTAGTGCCACCGTAAAATGAAAAGCATTCTTTTCTCTTAATGTCTCTGAATAGAGGATGGCAGGTCATTCACAAGGAGCTCTCTGCATGTGAATCCAAAAAGAAGACAGGTTTCAGGTAGCTGGCAAGGATCCTGGTGAATAAATGCTGTGCTGGCTCTAATAGCTCTGTAGGCTCAACAGATATGCTACTATGTCACTGGATTAAGAAGCAGCATATGGATTCTGTTGAAATGGAGCTAAGGAAAAAGATAGACATTGTAGACCCAGGACAGTCATCAGCAAACTTCATGAGGTGAGAGCAACAAGAGTTAAACCAAGAAAACTCCACGATACCCTCTAGTGACACACCTGCTACCACAGACACACTGACCACTCTGACTCTGGAGATGAGAGAAAGGCTTGAGAGGGAAGGGACAATCGGGCCCAAAGCATGAAGGAGGTGGAGAGGTGAGCCTGCCCTAGGTGCCTGCAGTCCTGTGACTATTAGTCCCTAGGCTGTATCTTCAGGAGAGAGAATAAGCAATGCAGCAGTGGCAGAAAAACATCTTGGGAAATATTTTGTCGGGTAGATTATACCTGGGTGAGAAAGAAAAAAGGAAGTTATAGCAATATCGGAAACACTGGAGGGGGGAGGTTGCAAGACTCCAGTGTACCTGCACTGGGCAGTGGGCAGATACCCAGAAGAGAAGGAACAGACAGATGGGCAGGATGGAAAGCAGGATGGGCATGCAAGAAGCCAGGTGAGTAAGAAGAAGAGGAAAACCTCTGCAGAGCCTGGAAGGAGGCCCAGGCCGGGAACAAAGGATGTTTCTGGAAGGATGTAAGGCTCAGAGCAGCTCTGAGAAAGAAAAGCAGAACTCTGGAAGCAACCATGGAGGCTTCTTGGCCTAGCCTATATATTATTTCTTTCACTCTATATATTATTTTAATAAAAACAACTTGTATGGTCGAATTAAATATAAATATATCACATAACAATGCTCCAGCTGAGGGTGTGGTGTGACAGGCTGAGGCTTGGGTCTTTTTCGGCTCCTCTGACTTCCCTTTACATCTTGGCCATCACTCTACATGACCCTTCTTGTCAAGCACACAGACAGATGTCATCGAAGCCTGTGCTGTAATATTTCACTCAAGCCTCAACTTTTTCCCACTGGGCACATTCCAGGTAAGCCACAGCCCAAGCACCCCATAGCGTTGCCCCAAGTTTTCCCTCTGAAGAAACATTTCTAGTATAATCCCACCTTCCAAGGCCTGTAGGCAAGCTGCCTGGAACAAGCTTTCTCTTGTTAAGCATCTGCTGCCTCAAGCTGCAAGACTGCTCTCACTTTTGTTGACCCCAAAGTCTGAAAAATAAGGGATTAGCCTGAGTCTGCCCTGTTGCTTTCTTTCCCTGCTCAGAGGCCTTGATTTGAACTGTGGTTCTTCCAGAGAGTAGATATCTGATTAATTGGCAAATGTCTTGCTCCATCACAGGCCACCTGCCCAGGTTGGTTTATAGAAAAAGCACAGGTCTTCTGTGTTCATTTTACCTAACTTCAAAGGAAGTGGGAGCTAGAAGGATTAAGGGGAAGGGCACTCATGGCTGTGAATCTGCTGGAGCCTCTCCATGAAACAGTCAGGAACCACCAAGGGGGGAAAAGGGCAAATGCATCCCTGGGCCTTAACTCATTGCTACTAGAAGCATGGCATGTGCTTTCTCCCTCTGTCCACCTTAACTCACAACTAGTTAGCTACTCAAAGCATGATATGTGCCCTTCCCAACCCTTTTACTCATTCTCAAAGTCTTAACAGTCTCAGAAACCAGATTTACCATTAAAGCCAGGTCACTCTCACCATGACTCTCCAACTTCAAACAACATAAAGGACATACTCTTGAAAAGTGACCAAACAGCAGGGCCCTTGGGCCCTTGACCTTTGTACTTGCCTATGATTTGTGTTTTCTTCACTCCCCACCCTCGTGTTCTTTTAACAGCTACCCAACTCATCCTTATCACAGGACAGACATGTTTATACAGGGTGCCACATCCATGTGAGATAGGATGATTATCACCAGGACGACCAGAAAACTCCTTCAAGATTAAGGGTTCACCCAGGAAATGAGAAACACCTTTTGAAAGGTACCCACAGCCAGTTACCATTCCTAAACTCTAGCCCACCTCCCCGCCACTTACCCAAGAATCAAACTCTTTCTTTTGTCCTGAGAGTCAGCCTGACACTCTCCATCAGTGCAGTGTCTCTTCTCAAGTAGAAGCCCATCATGAAAGCTTTGCTGTATATTCGCTCACCCGATTTGGTTTTATTTCTACTGTCACCAAGGCAAAGTCCCCATGTCCGGTATCACCCAGATGGTCCAAAAGGACAGAACATGCAGGATGCTTACTGAGCTAGCTTAGGCTCAGGATGCTGGGTATGCAGAAGGATTCGTGTGAATGTGGAAAACGAAGCCCATACTGATGCTGGTTTATAAAAAGAAGAAGAAATCAAGGACCACCTACCACCAATGTGAACACAGCACATGTGAGAGAATTCTAAGAGGTGATTACAGCGGTAAATTTAAACATTTTAGGCCATCTCCTTCACACCTAAGGTATGGTCACCCCCTCAGTTTCCTGGTTCCACCTACCAATCTGTAAAGGTGCTTTCTAATTCACATTTTAACTTAAGCATAGCAATTCACAATGTGCAGGTTACTGGTTGAACTAGTTGCCACAAGCCCCAGACACCTGGGCACAGGTGCCCCACTTTCACATGTTGCAGGCAGCTAGGTAATCCCACTTCTCTGTACTACAGGCAGGATAAAGAGATAAAAAGAACCAGAAGCCAGAGTCCCTGATATGTAGATAAAGTAAAATAGATGAGAAAGACAAATACCCAAGGAAGTGATGCACATTGTATCTTATGGAAATGAAGACTCCATCAACCGAAAACTAAACTAGTATTAAATTCCCATTAAGGAAGAAAAAAATGCTACCAATACAACTAGGATACATCATCACCTGTAATATGTAGGTTTGCGTTCAGGGAAACTGGACTCCTGAAAAGAGTTTGTCTTAGAACAGATGAAAACTAGTACATCAAGACTTGGGGTCCAGCCTCAGGGAAGTCACATAAACCAGGACTTCTCCAAACAGGGCACTACATAAGAATCTCCCGGGTTGTTATGACACAGATTCTGATCTGGGGTAGTAGAACACAGGTCTGGGGCAGAACTGTGGAAGGCTGATTTTCTCATCAGCTCCCAGTTGAGCCCACTCTGCTCTCAGGGACATCACTGCACAGATAAGATGTGAGCTACTTCAACTTGTGTGTTACTGGTGATGGCCGTTTGAGTGCAAAAAAGAACAATGGACTCAGAAACAACATTTTCATACACTTTGTGCCAGGACTGGTCTGAGCCCTTTGTACATACAACCCCACCTAACCTTCATCATATCCCAGTAAGAAGTAGGCTTGTGTCATCTCAACTTCATGAATGCAGACACTACAGCAGAGGAAAGGTGCGAACAGGTCTGAATTCCCTACCAGGCTGTGGAGAGCAGACCAAGCCACTTAACTTCTTGGGCATTTTATTAATGTATAAAGTAAAAGTAACAATGTGTATCTCCTGGTATGAAGAACTGATTTCAAAATATCTGGAAATCATGTGAGTGGAAGGAAAGTACTTTTCAAATTCTGACGGCACTACATAGACTGAGGTGACCATGATGAGCAGATGATCTTCATGGTGTCCTTCCTGTGGCATCCTCACATCAATGACAGTCAACAGAGGTCCATAAAAAGTTTCCAGAGAAGCTTCATCTGCAATTTGAGTAATGACCCTTGAGGCACACTTGATTATAATTTCTCCAATGCTTGACATTTTTGTTTGAAATGAAGCCCAGTGACAAAATTCTGGAATCCCAAGGAGTCTTATCCAGATAGTGCAGACTACACCCTCCCTGGCAGGTCAAAAAGCCAAGAACTGAATTTCTGCAGCTCAGGGATAAAGGGGCACAGGGAATATCTCCTCACAATATGCTACCCTGGTATGAGTCCTGGATATCAGCAGATGCCAGAAGAGGTTTTACTCTGATATTCCCTTATCTACCTGAAAACTGGGCTTGCTAAGAAGAAAACAGCTGCCTTTGGTCATGCCCCACCACCACACGTTTTCATTAACTAGCCTCATCACAGGAACAAAGATGGAGAAATGTCTGCACCTGGATAGAGTGTCACAAGCTATTATCTGTCTCTTGTGCCCACTCGACTTTCAAAGAGGATTGTCTACAGAATCATTATTATCTCCCAGGCTATTCATCCCCTTACAAATCACTTACTGTACCTCAAAAATGGCCCATATTCCTCTTTCCCTCTCTCCGATGAAGAAGGGTATTAAGCATCCTAACCTCATGGGATTGTTGGACACTCACTGTCCTGTGGTTTCCCCATGCATGGTAATAAATTTGTATGTGTTTGTCTCCTGTTCATCTGTTTCAGCTTTTCTGCCTACCCATCCCAACAGGGTAAGAATTTATAGACAACCAAATCAGATTTTATCCAGGTTTTTCATCACAACACAATTTCCCTCACTGTATTAATGTCTTAAGAATATGAACTTGAGGGCTGGGGAGATAGCTCAGCTGGTAGAGTGCTTGCCTCACAAGCACAAGGCCCTGAGTTCAATCCCCAGTACCGCAAAAAAAAAAAAAAAAAAAAAAAAGAATATGAACTTGAAATTATACTTCTGACCAGCAGAATCTTGTGAATTTCTCAGTGGAATAAGTGCTACTATACAATACTCAGACATGCCTAGCTGGAATTTCCCAGTGCACAAAGGGATGCCCTATCTCAAATTTGAAGATAAACTAGACAGGAAAAAATGGAGTGAACACCTATGAGACAATACAACAGATCCCACATCCTTCATTCTCTTGGACACAGGGTGCTCATTCTACTCCAGAAGGTCTGAGGTGCTTACAGGGGTATGTAGGGATGGATGGTGAATAGGTGATGGCAAGTCAGTATGTCATGGCCTAGGATGCACAGAGTCAAGACAGGATAGTAGGAGGGTTCCCAGGATAGTAGGAGGGTTCCAAGAACCTTCTCTTTCTGACCTAGAAATGATGCTGCAATCTGGTGTCACCTTTATGAGCCCCCACCTGGATGTGCCTATGGGAATTCCCCCCCGAAACACACATCCCTACCTTACTTAGAATTTCTGTCTGATGCTTAACTGTCAGGATTCAAATATGCCTTCAAGTTAGTCAATGAGATTTAAAACGGGGTTTAAAAAAGTGAGGAGAGAGAAAAAAATCAATGAAATGAAAAAGATTTTTTGCTGTACTTTGGATCTTAAATTATCCCCAAAGGCCCATGTGGTAAAAACTTAGTCCACAGCTTGGAGCTATTGGGAGGTGACAGAACCTTTAAGAGGTAGGGCCAAGCAGGAGGTCTCCTGGTCATGGGAGGACCTTCAAATGGGGATATTGGGACCCTAGACTCTGCTCTTCCTCTTTTTTGCACTCAGACACCATGAAGTGAGTGGAGCTCCTCTGCTATGTGCTGTTGTGATACACTGCCTTGCCACAGGCAATAACACTCATCAACCATTGTCTGAAACTTACAAAACTGTGAGCCAAAATAAACCTTTCCTCTTTTTAAGTTGATTATGTTGGGTATTTTGTTACAGTAATGGAAGGCTGACTAATGGAGCTGTTATTCTAAAAAAAAAATAAAATCAATAAAATTGATAAATTTCTAGCAATATGACAAAAAAAAAAAAAAAAAAAAAAAACCAACAAAACAAATACCAAAAAAAGACACAAGTCACTAATTTCAGGAACCAAACCAGGATATCACTGTAGACCCTGCAGTCATTAAATGGATAAAGGAGTACTACCAACAACATTATACTCATACATTCAACACCTTAGAAGAAATGGACCAATTTGTCAATAACCACAAACCATTCAAATTTAATCAAAATGAAACAGACAAGCTGAATAGTTCTATAATCACTAAAAAAAACTGAATTTATAATTTAAAAGTTCCCCAAAAATAATTCTCCAGTCCCATGTGGTTTCATTGGTGAAGTCTACCAAACAATTAAGATAAATTAAGAAACAATTAAGAATTAATCTGTGTAATCTCTTCCAGAAAGACAAGGAAGTTTCCCAACTCGTTTTATGCAGCCAGTACTTCCTTGATAACAAAATCAAAAAAAGATGTACAAAAAAAAAAAAAAAAAACAACAAAAAAAAACCAGCCCTCCAGATAACATCTCATATGAGTTTGGATGCAAACAAATTCTCAAAAAACATAAGCAATTGAACACGGCAATATCTAAAATAAATGACACACCATGTGAGAATGTAAATTAATATAAACATTATGGAGAACAGGATGGAGATGCCTCAAAAAACTTAAAAATAGAACTACCATGTGACCCACAATCCTACTTCTGGGCATATAACCAAAAGAACTGAACTCAGTATATTGAAAAGATATCTGTGATCTCATGTTCACTGCAGCATATGCACAATAGCCAAGATTTGAATCAATTTAAGTGTCCATCAGTGAATACATAAAGAAAATGTGGTATATGTACTTGATGGACTTTTATCCAGTCTTAAAATAAACAAACAAACAAAAAAATTGTGTCTCTGCAATCACATGCACAGACCTGGAGGACATTATGCTAAAAGAAATAAGACAAGCACAAAAAGATAAACACAACATAATCTCACTTATATGTGGCGTCTAAAAGAGATGAATTTCCAGGTACAGTGATGTATGTCTAATCCCAGCAGCTCAGGAGGTGAGGAAGAGGATCGCAAGTTCAAAACCAGCCTCAGCAACTTAGTAAGCCCCTGAGCAACTTAGCGAGACCCTGTCTCAAATTAAAAATGATCTAGGGATGTGGCTCAGTGGTAAGTGCCCCTTGGTTCAATCTCCAGTACCAAAAAAAACAAACACAATTAAAAGAGATGAACTCATGAAGCAGAGAGTAGAAAGGCTAGGGAGGAGGGATGTGGAGGTACTATTCAAGGCATGAAGTTTCAATTAAGAGGAATAAGTTCTCAAGACCTATTGTACAGATTGGTGACCACAGCTATTAAAAATGTATTATATATTTCAAAACTGCTAAAAGAACAGAATTTATATGTTCTCATTACAAAAAATGTGTGTGAAGGGATGGATGTGATAGTTAGCTTGATGTCTATCATTCCAAAATGCATCAACCATATATCAAACATATATCAAACCATCAGAGAGTACCACATAAATATACACAATTTTTTTTGTCAATTAAAACCAAAAATTTAAATTTAAGAAAAGAATAAAATGATATACCATGAGCCAGTGGGATTTATTCTGGGCAAGGCTGGTTCAACATTACTCAATCAATGTAATTTCCCGTTAGCGAGTGGCAATGCATGTTCCTCTGATCCTTCCACATCAGTATGAAGACATGACCATGATGGTTGGAAATGGAAACCATCATTCCAGCCAGGCCTACTGCCTGTCCTCCTTGAGCCCAGATCCCAACTTGGGGTCAGACTCTGGGAAATTCACACATGAATTTGATCTGCTCAGAGCTGTTCACACAGAGATGTCAGAGAACAACATTCCTCCCTGCTGACCCAGAACCTGGACACCTGGACAAAGGCTCCCAGGCCCATTTCTAAGGGACTCTCTTTACGCCCTAAGTCACCTAGTACCTTTCTTACCCTGAAAAGCACCCTGCTCTAACTGATGGATGCACCAAGATTGAGTCAAGCAGAAAAGACCCTATCCACTTTCAACTTGCTTTGTGAATCATGAGACAGCATTCATGTGGAGTCCTGGAGGGGACAACTCCCCTATCTGAAAGCTCATTCTGTTCTTAGCAGTCCAGGATCAAGTGTCAGACAATTCCAGCTACAAGTGAACCCAACCCAGGCCTTACTTGCAAAAACGAAGCTCTGCAAAGGGGCTGGAGGTACAGTTCAGTGGTAGAGCGTTTGCCCAGCATGCATGAGGGCCTGGGTTCTATTCCTAGTACAGAGGGTGAAGGGGGTCTGCAAGGCTTATGGATCTTATGAACGAGTCTTTAGTCCTCCTATAAAACTATTCCCAGTTCTAGTTTTTGATATTAAATTTGCTCTTAAAAGTTTTGAAGTAAATTTGGAAAAACTCAAATCTAAGTTCAAATTCAATTGTTGAAAAATACCAAAACATAAATTCAAGTTCAACTGGCTCTTAAGATGTGAGTCAGAAGGGTGTCATTTAACCCTCATGGGGCTCAGAGCACGTAAGCAGATTTGCAGCAGGGAGTTGTGTAGCTCTGCATAAATTTTCTAACCTTTGCTGCTTTGTAGTATCTGAAGATAAGCAGCATGGATTTTCTGGCAAGAAATTCATAGAATAGTCAAGCATCCTTATACCAATCCACCTAATGGGTACAACACCAGGCACACTGCTGCCTTCTAAGTGGGAGACACTCTGAAGCTGGCACAATAATTATGGGGAAGATTTCTGTAGGGCAATCTTAAGATGAAGCATGGGTCTGGCACCAAGCCCTAGAGCCTTAAAGAAAAGAAGACATCCATGTGGACACTCAAAAGCCCATATAAGCAGCTCCTTCAGGAGTAGGTAAATGTCTTCCCATGAGTTCCTGGGTGACCAATCAGGGAGCTGCCACTTTGCAGATATGATCAAAGTAGGTGCAATAGTGGAGGTCCCAGTCTCCTTCCATATCCCTCTCTGTGCACCTCACCACCATGGAAGCTCAGGACTGCCCATGCTCTGCTCCCATCCCACCCCTCACCCCATCCTGGAGAGATGCATCTGTAGTTTATAAATCTGCCTTAATCCTAATTATCTACAGACCACCTTTTTTTTGAAAAAAGATTATCTTCTAGACTTTCCTGAAAAGCAAGTCTGGGTTTTATTCACACTTTCTTAACCTTCTCATTTTTGTTGGCTGCTTCTTGTGTTGGTACCAACTGTATCCTGCTAGATATTAGCACTCACTCCCTTATGTGGACTCTGGGCATGAGTTCCCATAGCAGGCAATGCAGAGACACATGCAGAATTTACTTTTTCAGGAGTTATACTAAGAAACTAAGAGTGAGAACATTCTACCAGCCAATAATAAAACTATGTGTAGTTTACCATGGAAATGGACAATTCAATGAGTGGTGGACAATGCAAACCAGTAGGAACTCCCAAAACAGCAAACTCAACAGCCCCTCCAATCTGCCCTCCTCCAACAGTAAAAGGATCACCAAACTTTTGCTGGGATCTTTTAAACTGAAACCAGTTCTGGTTAAAATAGAAAAAAAATCTTTGTGTACGCCTCATGCCCAATTTTCTGACACCAGAGTTTCCAAATTCTTCCTGGAGTTGGCTCATGGTTCAGATTGGAGAAAGCAAGAACTTAAGTCAGGACACTAAAATACCTTCCAAGTAAAAAATTTAAATTGCTGCCCCCCATCATGCATAACATTTTTCTATAGTATCAAACTCTTCTTGTAGTCTACTGAATTTTGTCCTATTCTAGTTAAGTGGGGATATTTTAAATAGATCTCAAAGGGGGTGCCTGACGTTCCATGTTACTTTAAAATGCCCTAACACTGACTGATATTTGAGAATATTCTACAGGTACTAAGAAATTATAATTGCCGATGTAGCAGTGGAAATCTCAGCACTGTACCTTGCAGGTGTGGGAGCATTAAGCAAATTTACACAGTGAGTTGCAGCACTGAGCCCATTGTGTGCCAGGTGCACAGGGCCATCAGATGATGAATGTAGCACGGATCTGACCAAACACCAGGAGCGAGGAGTGGAAGGGTCACGTACATCATGCACATCTGCTGAGATCTGAAGAAACTGCTGGGAAGTTAAAAAACAACACCCAAGGAAGCTGAGGCACAGCTGGCTTCCTGGTTCCTGTCTCAGGTGAGGCTTGGTATGCAGCCCTGTGAGTCACAACAAGGAACTGTGGGGCCCAGGCAGGTGCAGACGGTTCAAGCTGAGCTTGAATCCTGCCTGAGGATTGGGCAGACCCTTACATACTCTACCATGTTTCTAAAACATGGGTGTGGGCACAGTTGGCTTGACCCATGTGGAAGCTAGGAAAGAGCCAGATGGTCTGATTCTGCACGCACTAGGGCATCCCAGACCTCTCCCCTGCCAGGGATCATGGACCCTCACACAAATGGGCATGGGAATGTACACAACTAGGTGTGTGTGGACTCACATGTAAAATCTTTTATTAAACAGTGAGGTTAAATATGTCCAGTTGTCCCTCAGTATACATGAGGGATTTTTTCTAGTACCTGTGCCGATACCAAAACCCAAGTCCCATAAATAAAATGGCATAGTATTTGCACAGAACTTACAAACATGCTCCTGCATACTTTAAATCATCTTTAGGTGACTTATAATTCCATGTAAATAGATGTTCTACTTCATTGTTTAGGGAATAATTACAAAGAAAAATCTATACATGTGCAAAACAAACTTATAGGACCAGTGGATACATGTGGTCAACACATAAAACATATATTAAAACGTATATCTTATTTGTGTGTAAGATAAGCTTATTACTAACAGGTTTAAGGTTTATTCAGTTTCTTCTCCAATTTCTTGAAATAAGTTGAGTTTCTTCAGCGAATACAAGTTTACTTTTATGCAAAACATAATTTTTTTTCCTCCTGAAAAATATTAACACTGGGGGAGGGGGGTAAAACATGAGTCTGTGGGAAAATGCAATGTGTCTCACCCCGGTAATTATGTGGAAAGGCTATGAAAGGGCAGGAGAGAGGTATTTCATCGTGTCCTGATATCAAATAACTGACTGTAAGAGAGGAATCCTTTGAACAGACAATGAACTGTAACATGACATTCGATTTCCAAAGCTTGCTCTGGGTCTGTGGAATAGAGCAAGAAACATCAGTGCCCTTTGACTTTCCCAGCTCCCAGGGTGTCTGAGGAAGTCACTTCTACTGTCCTGTTCAACTGTGGAAAGTGGGGGGTAGGGGGGCAGGGCACATGCACCTCCAGCAGCCTCCAGGCCTCACTGATGATTGCATACTGTAAGCGGTTCAGGACAAAGCCGTCAATCTCCTTCAGGACTCGCACAGGGGACTGTCCGATCTTCCTCATCAGGGCATGGGTTCTATCCATTGTTGCAGGGGCCGTCTCCGGGTGAGGGACCAGCTCGACCAGTGGGACGTAATATGGAGGATTCACCTTAAGAGAGGGAAAGAGGAGAAGGGTCAAGGAGATGGCTCTGGGGTGTGTTGCTCTTATTGACATGACCCACCTATGCCAAATGGTCTGGGTGGGTGTGGGTGTCTTTGAAAAGGTCCTTAGATATTCAGTATCCAATGATAAAACATTTGAAAAAGAAATGCATTCACAAGAAGAAAGAAAAGAAAAATTGAGACAGAACTGTGTAGTTATTGACAGTGATGGTGCCCCTTGCATTTCAAGCGGTGGAAATAGGAGAGGAACAAGTCAAGACCTCCCACTAGAAAAGCTAAGGGACAAATACACTGTCTTAAAGCTTTCCTTTCCGATGGGCCCTTCTGCTGTAAGACTGCGAGGGAAACTAGGAGACACATCCTCCAGGAACTGGGAAGACAAACACTCAGAGAAGGAGCACTTTCTCCAAGGTTTCCGGGGATGGTCCCTGTGCTCAGCCTAGGCAGGGTGCACATGGCCGGAGGTACAGAGAGGGGCTGCAGCTGCCAGGCTCTGTAGGAGTCTAGGCTGGGCCAGGCACAAGGGAAGCATTCTTCCTCCCGTTGGGTATCTGAAACAGAGCCTGGTGCATGTGATTGCAGATAGCACAGTGCGCCAACACAGGCTTCCTTCACCCTCTCTGGGCACATGGAACCAGTCAGCCCCACAGGAGAGGCAGCCAGCCCTCCCAGGAGACAGCCAGGCCATTGACAATTCATCCACACACAGCAGAGGAGGGGCAGATTCCTTTTCCCCTTTCCAGGATGAAACACAGGCTAAGGATGAGTGGTGGAGAGTATTGAATACCTCTGTGTTTTGATACTTTCTGTAGTTGGTCCTCTCATCTCACAGAGAGAGCTAAAAGGCATCCTCTGGACAGCAGCAGCACTGAGCTTGGACTAGGCAGATATTCAAAGAAATGCAGAGAAACACACTTGTTCTACAAGCAGCAAGCCCATAAACCAAATATGTACATGACAACCAACACAAGGGCAAATGGTTTGTGTGGCAGACAGGAGGGTGCATCAGAAAAGACACAAGTGTGGGCCAAGGTGGCTGGGGGAGCATCCTGGTGCTTTACAGAAGGAAGCAGGCCCTGAGCTAATTCTAGGCAATGCTGGAGTTCAGTGGCTGACTGGATACATGTTTGGGGCCACGCATCCTAGCAAATGCCTGTGTCTGGCTGTACCACCTGCTGCAGGCAGACTGCCTCGTCCCAGAGAGCATCATTCACAGAGAAGAGCACTGGGGGGTTAAGGAGATCCCCATAACATCCATCAATCCATCATGTTCCCCAGACTGAGTCAGGAAGGAAAAAGAAGAGAAGACTTTGTAAAGTGTGTCTAAACTATCAGTAGAACCCTCTCCTGCTTTGACTGATGGCTGACACAGATTGTAAATAACAGCAGAGATAGACTGAATGCAACTTTCAGACAACCCTTCACCAACATGCTCTATGGGCTATACTGTTGTATGTAAACCCCTCTACACCAGAATTCTGGAGTCATCACCTCAGAGAGATGGGGTTGGTGAACAAGGTCACCAGAAAACACATATCCAAATCCCAGCAGCTCAGACGGCTGAGGCAGAAGGATCACGAGTTCAAAGCCAGCCCTAGTAACAGCGAGGTGCTGAGCAACTCAGTGAGACCCTGTCTCTAAATAAAATACAAAATAGGGCTGGGGATGGGGCTCAGTGGTTTGAGTGCCGCTGAGTTCAATTCCCGGTACCCTCAATGCTCCCCCAAAAAAACACATGTCCAGAACAGAGAAAATGGCTGCATTAATACCTGTCTTCCTGAGCCTTTTGTGTGTGATGTCCACCCACAGCCACTTTTTTTATTTTAAATTTTGATTCATTGTACACAAATGGGGTACAACTATTGTTTCTCTGGTTGTACACGAAGTAGAGTCACATCATTTGTGTAATCATACATGTACACAGGGTAATGATGTCTGTCTTATTCTATTATCTTTCCTTCTCCCTGCCCCCTCCCAGCCCTCATTTCCCTCTTCACAATTCATCCTCCATTCTTCCCTTACCTTCCCCCGCCCCCGCAATATGTATCATCATCGACTTATCAGGGAAATCATTCGGTCTTTGGTTTTTTGTGATTGGCTTATTTCACCACAACCACTTTTGCTGAATTAAGGAAGCCCACACTAAAGACCCATCAGAACTACTCTGCTCTGATACCACAGGCCCATCCTGTCAGTGCCTTCTGCTCACCTCCTGCCGCTGAGGAAATCCTGTTCTAACTCCTACAAAAGGCGCCCAAGAGAACATGTGGATGTCACAACATACTGGCTAGTGACTTCTCTGAGCTGGGGTGGAGATGGCAGTCTTTTGCAATTGCTGAATATCCACTCTTGCCAGGGACTTTCAGGGACATGAGCAGGCCTCCTTCTCTCTTATCCTATTTCCTGTCCAGACAAAGATAACTGACAACTGAAGGACTGAGGATGGGAGCTAAGCACTCAGCTTCTCCTTTCTGGCCTGGGGAATTTTGTGGATCCTCAGAGATTAGCAATGGTTCTTGACTACTTAGAGCTGCCTGTCCAACTTATTCATGATTCTTTCCCCCCACTCATCTAGATGCTAATGGAATGACTGAAAAACGAAGAGACAAAATTCTGAAGACAGTTAACTTGGGTTATCTGATTTGCTTTAGTTAATATTAGTTTTGGTTAAAAATACTTCATAAAAGTAACAAGAGATTAATTTTGGCAATCAGGTTTGGGTTTACTTTAACTATGCTCTTTGTCTTTGATTAAACAAGAAAAAGCAAACAGTACCTGGATGAGACAAGAGGAATGAGGGAGAGAAATGTCATTATTCAAGTTACTGATCATCCTGCTAGTCAGAGGATTTTGCTGGGTGTGGCATAAAAGAAAGTGAATCAGGAGTAGTCTTACCAGTAGTCAGTTTAAAATTGAATAGATGTGGAAAAAGTCTTGTCAAAGAACACGAGAAGTAGTTTCTAAACAATTTGATTTAGTTTAGGTTTTCTTTTAAATTTTTTTAAAAAATTTTAAAACTAACTTAAAAACAAAAATAGTGGTTGGAAATTGGGAACTTTCTAACAAGCAAAGACCCTCCACTGAAGCAATCACTTTAACAATCTAATAATGGCTTACAGGTTCCAAGAGCACTTTCTGTGGACACATACATACCATAGAAGGAAAGATGTAAAAGGCTTTGTGGGACTTAATTTGGGATAGAGTCCCTCTTGGTTCAACCCTCACTTATATTTGCATAGTAACTAAGCAGCTCAGTGGTGTTCTAGGCAGCTCCTCTTCTGGGCATACAAAATTTGATAGGCATCCACTTCTCTGAGCAAATCTGGTACCTCCCCACTTTCAAATGCTATTGCTCAAAAGAATTTCCCTACACTCAATCCTAGGTCCTGGTCACTCATGTTTACCTTCATGTCCTATGTTGTCACTGCTCCCCTCTCTGACCCATCTTCACTGTACAAGGGGTTCTCCTAAAGCAGTAGTTTCCACCATATTGCATTGATGCTGTACACCTAAGATAGATCCAATTCTTCAGATTAACACAGTTCTCAATAAGACAACCACAGGTTGTGCATCCCTGATCCTAAATTTGAAATCTAAAATGCTCCAGAAATCTGAAACTTTTTTTTTTTTTTTTTTTTGGTGATACTGAGAATGGAACCCAGGAGCACTCTATCACTAAGCCAAATCCCCAGTCATTTTTATTTTTTATTTTGAGACAAGTTCTTGCTAGGTTGCCCAGGCTGGCCTCAAACTTGTGATTTTCCTGCCTCTGCCTGTGGAGTCACTGGGATTACAGGTGTGAATCACTATGCCTGGCAAAAATCTGAAATTTTTTGAGCACAAAGGTAAAGCTCGAAAAGTTTTGAGTTTTAGAGCACTTTAGATTTTTGCTTTTTTTTTTTTTTGATTAGGCATACTCAACTAGTAAAGTCAATGCAAATATTCCAAAATCCAAAACTCCAAAATTTGGAATATTCCTGTCCCAGGCATTTCAGATAATGGATGCTTAACCTATATACAAGAGCCTTCAAACTTTCTCCCACTGATCCCCAAATATGTGGGCTCTCCCAGCCAATACTGGCCTCCTTAACATCCTACATGCCTGTGTGTGTTCTTGGCCTAGGTCTTTGCTTATGCCCTTCCCCAGTGTCAAATACTCTTACCATCATCAGCCCAACCAGATCCTATGCAGGCTGGCTCAGCTGTTCTGTGTAGCTTCTTCCTAGCCTTAACCTCCAATGACTGGGTGATGCCAAAGGTGTGGCCACCATATGTGCTATCATGTTTATCCTGGCTTGCATAAGTTAACTTTCCTGTCCTAACAAGCTGTCCTTGGTTCTCCAAGGTCGTGCTGAGGTCACAGTCAGGACTCAAATGTCTTTCACTGAGTGGTCCTCAAATCTCCACTTTCATTCTCCTTTCCCAATATTAATACATTAATATTAATTAAAAAAAAGATTCCTTGAGTGCTTACATTGCCAATTTGGAAGCCATTACCCAATCTACCTCATAACATACGCCGAGTGAGGAAGTTTGCCTAGTAGATTGCATGGATGGGTAAAAGGGAACAACAGGGAAAGAAGAATTTAAAGCCAACCCTGACTCACAATCTCAGAGTGGGCCCCAGAATCTGCACTTAAACAGAAATGACCTCACTCTGAATTGTGGTAAGTAAACCACACTGAAAAAGTTACATATCTACAAAATCCTATTCAGCATGTGCATTTTTATCATAGCAGTTTGACTTCAGTGGTGAAATTACTTGTTTAGTTGTCAGCCTCCTCAGTTACATGTGAGTTACTCGAGGGTTAAAACCTCAGACATTGCTCATTCTATGCTGTGATGCCTTAGGCACACAGATAAAAATCCAAAGGATTTTTGGACATTCTTTTTATAAATGCTGGCATTGCACAAGTCTAAACATACTAAAAACTAATGAACTATATGATTTTAATCAGCAGATTGCATGGCATGTGAATTATAGACCAATAAAGTCATTTAAAATATTAATGGATTTGTTGGAATTCATTGTATCTCGCTCCAAAAATAGAATGAATAGAATGAGATACAATCAATTCTCCCAATTTCTAAACTTTTTTTTTTTTTTTTTGAGATAGGGTCTGCTATGTTGCCCAGGTTAGCCTCAAACTCTTAGGATTGAGTGATTCTCCTGCCTCATCCTCCTGAATAGCTGGGACCACAGGTGCACATACCATACCTGGTTTTCCAAATTTAAAATACTCACAGGATGAGCCACAATGCATTGCTTCACATGCACCAAACCCGCAAACAGCTTGGAAGGCATCAGGCAAGAGCTGGAACTGCTCAAGATGACTCTATCGTCGACAATGCGATCTAGCTGAGCAAAAATCTTCTTCTTCAGATCTAGATTTTCAGGAACACATTCCTAGAAAGGACACATTTAATGACCACTCAAGATTGCCAAACACAGGTCCCAAGCAAGGCACTGTATGTTTGCTTCCTTCTGAAAGTGAATCAGTTTGGAAATGCTGGTGTTCTGGGCACACTACCCCATCATATGGTACCCTGGCATTTGAAACTGAAGAGGGAGATCTCCCTGACCTTTTCCCACCCTTTTCTCCTAAAGCAGGCCATAAAAAGTTCTCTCTCTTCTCCTAAGGCAGGTCATAAGACTGTCAATCCAGAGGTGCCCTCTCTGTACTTGGGAAAGGAATGTCCTTATCTCTGAAGACAAGGACATAGAGAAGAATCTGAACAAACAGGTCTTGCTGAGTGTCCCCACTTTATGAACATTAGGTCACCCCCCTTTGTCTAATATGCTTCTGCATGACTGTCTGCTCTTCATCAAACCTGAGCACAAAATACGCAGGTTTCACTGGTTTTTTTATTTTTGGAAAATAAATATTCATTTCTGAAAGCTCCTGTGTCATATAAAACTTCTATTAAAAATAAATTGTGTAATTTTATTAATCCATATTTCGTTATAGGGGCCTCAGCCTTGAATCTTGTGATAGGTGGGGAAAACCATCAGCAAAATTTAAGAATGGAAAAGGTTGCTGAAGATATGTGATAAATCTTGAGAACTCTAGAAAGGGAGAGATGAATATGTGGGAGTCTGTTGTACTGCCTTAGTTTTGTATAGATCTGAAAATTCTTATAATAAAAAAGTCAGTCAGGGGTCTGAGAGTGTAGTTCAGTGGTACAGTGTTTGC
Organism: Sciurus carolinensis; assembly: GCF_902686445.1. NCBI lineage: Eukaryota > Metazoa > Chordata > Mammalia > Rodentia > Sciuridae > Sciurus > Sciurus carolinensis. The sequence goes on along the minus strand of NC_062217.1, from coordinate 86,044,500 downwards.
CTGGCAGGCACAAAGCCCTGTGTTTGCTCTCTAGCACCGCAGAAACGAGAGAGAGAGAGAGAGAGAGAGAGAGAGAGAGAGAGAGAGAGAGAGAGAGAGAGAAAGGGAAGGAGAGGCGGAGGGGGAGGGAAGGAAAGGAGAGAGAAGGGGAATGGCAGGGGGTGAAGTCTGCCAACTGAAAATTCTCATCAGAAAAAAGTCTGCCAGCTATAAAGGGGTGGATACTATAATACAACCCACAACAGCACCTCTAGCAAACTGCTGTAAACCTCAATAGTGTCATTACCACTTATTTTCCCTATCTGTTCTGAGCATCAGCTCAACTGATCTTCAAGGAAAAATCTCATTCTCGTGAGATGAATGAACATGTTACATCCACAATTCCCGAAAGGTTTCTTGAGAATTCATTTCTAATTCTGAAAAACAGACCTCTGTTTCTAACTACTGAAAATTGCTTTAATAGGGGAGGGGAGGGGGATAGAGAAGAAAATTTAGATTAATTGCTGCAGATAACAACCACTCTGCAATTGTAATCACAAAGCTGAAGTGAGAGTAAGATGCCATCCTCAAACAACCAGGGCTGACCCACAGATGAGGCACGTTCCTGGGAACACAGGACGAGGTGGACAAGGTGAACAGGGAGGATGTTTGAGCTGCTCAGATATTTTGGAAATATAGCAGCTCTTCTGTCCCTCCCACCAGCTGTACCTTTAGGGATCACACTGGGGTTCACTCCTACCCAAGGTGGGCCCCTGCTCACCTGGGGGCCACAGATGCTGTAAAGAAGGCAATATAGACTCCCAACATTCATGGTGACTTTAGTACCACTATTCTCACTATGTTCCAATAACTGCCAGTCATTATCAACTGGGTACTTGTTAAAAATGCAAATTCTCAGGCCTACTGAATTAGAATAACTAGGGGTGGAGTCCAGGCATCTGCATGTTACCAATCATTCTGGTGATTCCTCTTCTGACTAAAGTCTGGGAACCACTATGCTGAGAGATGTGGATCCAAAGTGTGGTTACTAACTACCCTCAAAAAAAAAGATAGTGAGTGGGGCCTCTTTGCCACTCTTCTGTTGGGATTGCCCCCTTCCCCAGCTACTCAGGGACAACCAAGTATGTCCTGATAAGAAATAGAAGTATATTGGCACTGTGGTCCTTTCATGGCCTCTAACCACCTGGCTAACATTCACTGAAATGTTAAATATCACATAAGGTAGTGAACACAGTAGTGAAAATAACCAGAAGTGTGTGACAATAGAAATTCAGTGCTGGAATACTGCTAAATATTATATCATAATAACTCCTTAAAACAAAGGAAATCTTTTCAAGTTCGATTTAATAATATAAAATAGTTAATATTATAGTAATATCTAACATATAGAAATCAACTACGTAAATATTAGGAATGTGCATTTCACTTCTATATCACATATATGAGTGTGTGTATACACACACACACACACATAAGATTTAAAGAGTTTCATTCAAAGGGGAGGGAGTCAATATTGTATTTTTTATACTTTTGAAAAATATAATCAAGTCATGTGAAATTTTATTAAGAACCAAAGGTCGTATTAGCACTACAACTCAAAGAAAAAAGAAAAAAATTGAGTCATTTAAGAACTGTAAAGCCCATTGTGTTAAATCCCCTTATCAAAAGAGGAAAAAGAGCTACAGTAGCTGGCTAGTCGTATTGAGTCATTCCTGGATCAGTTAAGTCTGCAAGTTGGGTTAAGTTTAAATGGAGCCTTGTAGCCAAGCCAGAGACTAAGAATGATGTAGATCCCATGTAAGCTAATAAAAAAGAGCAGTGGTGAATGGCTTCATTGTACGCCTGTCATGCAGATTCTCCCCTGAAATTCTATGCCTTTCTTCAGATTGTCTGATTATCAAAGAGGCAAGAAAACTTGAACCAGAGGAAACCCAAACCTGCTACAATTATGTAAGGGTTTCCAGTGGCATGATGGTTTGTGGTTGGGTTTTTCTTATTGCTGTTTTTAAGGGCAACCCAATTGAGTGAAATGTGCTGGACCAGGGTTCTAAGGCCTCCCCTGAGTTCATTGCTTTCTATTATTCAGATACCCCTGGTCTGAGGAAAGGAGTCTGCCACACTCTGTGGGCCCTCAGGGAGCTGCACTGGCTCTCCGGAACCACGGCTGAGAATTCGGCCTCTATGCCTTCCCCATTCGATCCTGTCTTTCAGGGGCCCTTTCTAGAGAAAGTCACCAAATGTTAAGCTTAGTGCTCACTACTGTCACTACCCCAGGTAATCAGCTTGCCTTGGCCTAATTAAAGGTTGTCAGCATCTCTTAAAACACTGATTTTTGTTTGCTTGCTTTTTGTTTGTTTTGAGGGACAGAGATGCAACCCTTAACAAATAATATTGTCATGCACGAACACCACCATAGGCTGCCCAGGTTTTGACAAACAAAACAAAACCCTAGGAAGTAAAGTTCAACAAAACTTCCCAATTATCACAATTATTAGTGTTATATCAAAAGGAGCTTCCTCTTACTCACTCTTCACTCTCATTGGCTGACCTTTTGCCCTTCCTAAAGGGAAGAAACTGAATGATGGTATTACAGATCTAACTTTTTCTAACTTTGTGTGTGTGTGTTTTAAAGGTAGAGCACACATAAATGTTGGTATATTATTAGTAGTAAAGGCCACCTGGGTGGTTAATTTAACTCTTAACTCTTTCTACTTTGGAAAACCAGAACAGCCACAGCAAGTCAGCTTACTGGATAATTCCCAGGGAAGGGAGTGCTAATAAATATGTACTTTTGAAGTTATTCACTTGCCATGCAACATACCCTTTCCAAAAATGTATGAAATGAATAGCAAAAATGAAATGTTAATTTTTTTCTCCAATCAACCAAGACACTTTAAACAGACATTCTGTCACTAGAAAATCTACATTTGTTTATGCAAAATATCTGGAAGCAATCTTCATTATGCTCTCCAGAAAAGAAAAACCAAATTAAAGGATTTCTGTACTTAAAGTAGTTTACATACAAAGATGTTCTAGTAGCAATTTTAAAGTGAGAAAGAGACATTGCTAGAAAAGACAAATGAGCTAAAGTCCTGCTGTAATCATGGCAGCAGAAGGAAATTCACTCTCAGGTTGAAGATGAAAGCAATCTACATTACTGTCTTTCTGCTATCATCAGCTTAATCTCCTACTTCACTCTGTCTAATTAACACCCCCAGCTTCTCTTCAAAGTTTCTCCCAAGAGTACAATCTCAAATCTATCCAATTAATAAATTGTTATGACCACACTTCTCAAGAGGAGGACAGGAGGAGGGGAGTGAGAGGAGGAAGAAGTCTTCCTGTTCTAAAAGAAATAAGATAATATGTTTTAAAAAAAAGAAAGGGAAAGGGTAAATTAGTTTCAACATCACAGGCAATCTATGGCATTGTGCCCTAACCAGGAGCTCATCTTTTTCCCTTAAAAATCAAGTTCAAAGTTGTGTATGACCACAGAGATTTCTACAGTCGCCCAGGACAAATTATATGCAATCAAGAGACACCTTTCCAAAGTAAAAATCTGTGCAGAGTATATTCAGGAATTAACTTCCTGGGGCTTAGGTGTTCCACTTGCAAGGATCATTGTTGTTTGCTTTAATTTAAAGAGCAGTCCTTTCTCAGGGTAACCACAAACCCGCAGGAGGAGAGCCTGGCACAGGCCTCACTGATATCCTGTTTATGTGTCTATTCCCATCCTCATTCCAGTAATGTTTTTGGTACTATTTATGAAATCATTTATTTAGAACTTAAATGCTTGACATGAAAAAATAACACAATTAAAACTACTTCATTTAAGCCTACAATTATCCTATAGTTTGTACTTCTAATATTTCTCATGAGGAAAAACAAGTTTTTTTTAAGTGCTGGGAGTAGCATAAAACACAAAACTGAAGAAAGATTCTTCAAGTGAGATATAAGGAATGAATTTCTTTTTAAATTTTTAGTTGTCAGTATACCTTTATTTTATGTATTTATTTTTATGTGGTGCTGAGAATCGAACCTAGTGCCTCACACATGCTAGGAAAGCGCTCTACCACTGAGCCACAATCCCAGCCCAAGGAATGAATTTTTAACAAGAAAAATGGAAAATAAATATGTCCGTATGAAGGGTTTCAATAACTGACAGTAGCTGGTAATCACTAAGGCTGTTTATGATCAAAGAGGAAGAGCATTAAATTGACAAATGAGACTTTGAGAGGACTACACAAGTTATTTTTTTTACGTAACTCATTTTTGGTCTCTGGATTGGACACATAAACGCATTTCCATCAGTGACTTCTGTCTATGATGTGGCAATTCTCATTAATCCATCTGTCTACAGAGGAACCAAGAAGTAAAGTTATCCGTGACTATAGTGGCAAAATGCAACAGAGCTTTAAAAAGTTACTCTAAAGGCGGTTTTCTCATCTTAAATTGATACTCTCCTCTCTAGTTGCTGGGACAAGAGAAGTTTGCAATAAGGGAAAATACTTAGACTAAGAATAGAGGTTTTCAGAACAGCTGGATTTATAACCTTCTAGTAGGAATTTTATGGCTTTTTAAAGAAGACATTCTGGCTATTTCTATTATTTTAGTAATACAATTATCTTTTTTTTTATTGTAAACAAATGGGATACATGCCTTTACTCCAAATACAATAATCTTTTAACCACATTTGTTTAACTTAGCTTTGATACAGGATATTATGTTTGCCTCTTTTTTCCTGATTTCCTTCTTATCCACTCAATCTCTCTTCCTTATCTATATCACCAAAAAGAACCAAACTCACTCTCTTCTTTTAAAAGAGGTTTATAATTCTTTCTGCTATAATGAGCATTTGTTCGTTTGTGTAAATTTTTTCTCTTATAAATAAGATTAAGTTGCAGTTTCTTTAATCATCCTTATTTGATCTTTTCTGTTGATCAAGAATTTCTAATAACAAACTCAGTTAATTTAATCCTCTGTTTTTGCTATAATTCTGATCCGTGGCAACATGAGTACACACTCATGGGATTGTGTGTGAATTACTGGGAAATACGATTGCCCCTGCCTATTCTCTAAAGCATTCAGAAAGTCACCACGCAGTATGCGCTATGCCAGACCTATAAAGAGGTGCATCTTACTGCCTCCCCTCCCCAACATTACTAAGTTTCCTAGGACGTATCAGAGTTGAGGGCAAGATAGTGGTGTCACCATCTTGGTGAGATCAATGATCTGCCTTTCAAGGCCACATAAAACAAGCATCTGGAATGCTATGGCATGGCTCTGTGTGATGTTATCATACATCTTTTTGTTTTTGACTATGGTTCCTGGACCACAACTCCTTCCTCAAGGCAGGACATAGAAACCCTAATCTTTCCCTGCCTTCAGATGGCCAAAAATTCTCTTATTTAATGATAGGTCCTAAGAACCTCCTCATTCCAGAGACCCTGCCCCAGACCCTGGAGGAGGAGTGTGGCACAGAGGCCAAGCAGAATGCTGAAGCAGTCAGACCTTGCTGGATTTCCTCACCCAGCCTGTTAGCATTAGATCAGACCTTTTTGGTCCCATCACATTTTGACACAGTTATTCCTGCTTTAATGATGCCTATGCAATGAAGTATTCATAAAAACCCAAAGGACAGGATTCAGATGAGTTTCTAGATAGCTGAACAGGTGGAGCATCCTGGAGGGTGGCATGTTCAGAGAGGGCATGGAAACTCTGTACCCCCTCCCTGCACCTCATCCTATGCATTTCTTCATCTGTAACCTTTGCAATATCCTGGATAAGAAACCAGTAAATGTGTTTCCCCAGAAAATGTGAGCTGCTCAAGCAAGTTAATCAAAACCCAAAAGGGGGTTGTAAGAACCTTGATTTATAGCCACTAACCAAAAGCTCAGGTAAAACAACCTGAGATTTGCCATCAGAAGTGTGGGGGCAAGTAACAATCTTGGGGACTAAGTCCTCAACCAGTGGGGACTGGATACTCTTTCCAAGTAGGTAGTATCAGATTTGACTTAGATAAGAGGATGCCTAGCTGGTGTCTATAGTTGCAGAACTGACAGCGTGGTATGAGAGGAACCCCCAATCTCACACACACACACACACACACACACACACACACAAAGATCAGGAGTCAGCTTTGTTGTCATGAGAGAGCAGAGGAAAAACAGACACTTTGTGACTAACATGTACTCTGTTTAACAACAGATCTGATATTTTACCTTCTCCCATCAGGAAAGACAATATAGGAATTAAAAAACAGTTAATATAAATGCATATATGTTTATTAGTTTGTGTTTTATTGCAAGTTGACATTCAGCTTATGTTAGAATCAACTAAAAATATCCCTTCACCAGGTTTCCTCAATAGATACCACAGTGCCTATGGAAAAAAAAAAAAAAAAAAAGAAAATGCATATGGCCCTGAAAACAAGGGTGGATACAGAATTCCATGCTAAGTTTTTAAAAAGTTAACAGAGAGAATGTATGTATTCTAATAAAACTTTTCCAAATAAAACTAATGAGGACTTCTGGTTCTGCTGATATGATGGGCTAGAAAACTTAGTCTTCCCTTCAATTTAAATAATGGATAATTCTATATAAAATATTCGTCCCTTTAAATAAAAACTCAACTCTTAGGAAAACAAGGGAATCACCAAGTGGAAATCAAAGCAGCCAGTATTAGAGTCAATGTTGGGGCCACTGGGGTGTAGAGTTCAGTGGTTCGAAGTGAGGAAAGGTTCATATGAAGTAGACCAGAGACCCCCACCCAGAAGACCATCACCATAATTAAGCAGAAATCCCCAACACATCTGTAACAAATAAGTTCCTCTTCTTGTCAGAAAGCTTTATAACAGAATATAAGTAAAAATTTCTACAAAAAACTCAATATGGAATAGAATTTCCTATTTCTGGTGAGGACTAGGTTACTCTGTCTTGCAAAAAATAAGTTTGGCCACAGACTTGATGATGTCATTTCTTCTTTTGTTGTAAAACTTCTGACTAATCTAAGAAATGGGACAAAAAGCACTTTCTATGAACTCAAGAAAAAAAAATACTACGTAGACTCCTACAAAAACGAAAACCTTCCAAGTCCCCACCCCTCAGTATAAAGTTCCAGAAATTTCCAGACTTGAGATCCAGAGAATCTTTTAAGTGATAGCCCCTCTGAACCCTGCAGTCAATAAGTCTGCTTCCTGCAAATTCCTCAGGTGTCTAGCCTCTTTTGTCCTACATCATTTGGTGACCCAGATGGGAGAGTGGAAATGAAGATGGCTTTTCTGCCTTTCTTGTCTCTGGGATCTGGCTTCCTCTGGACATTTGAGGACAACTCATCTCCTTGGTGCACCACAGGTGACTCTTTGCATGTAGGGGAGGTGACTCACCCAGTGCCCCAGAATGGCTGCCCTGAAGTACAAAGGAACTCACAAGGCACAGGAACTAGGACTAGAGGACTTGGAGCACAGTCCAACTGAACAGGTAGAACCCTGGTCCATTAATGGTATCCCACCTGACTTCGCCATAGAGGCCTAAACAGGTGGAAGAGAGGCTTGATCAACCTCTGAGGGTCCCTGAGTAACCTCCAAAAAGGAGCTAGGGCTGAAAAGGATCTGGGGAGTCACCTGAGTAGTCACTGTTCAGGGTCAGTGAGCAGAGAGGAATTTGAGGGCCTTCCTTGGTTTTGGGATTTTGGAGATTTGGGCAATATAGGAATTTTGCTCTGACTGTGTCTGTGTGAAAATCTGTGAGTGAGACAAACAGTGGAAGGGTTCCAACCCAGCCCAAGAGCCAAAGAGAGTGCAGAGTCCTGATCTGCAGTTCCGTGGTACCTCAGTCTAAGGCAGAATTCCACCAACCAATATCTAGGTGGAAACTCCTGGTCGGGGGTTGATACCCATCCGCAAAGCTAAGAGGACCCTAAGTTCCTGAGAGGGGAGCAACTGGAGACAAACAAAGTGAGTCTTGTCCTAACAATGCAGGATGGAACATGGGAGGCACACAAAGTAAAACAAGTCCTTTGAAATGGATGTTAGAAAATTTTAAGGAAGGTGTTAACAGTAACTATGGGGTGAAACTCACTCCACAAAGTTTATATACTCTGCAAATTAGAATGGCCAAACTTTGATATGGGATGGCTACCAGAAAGATCTTTAGACAGAAGTGTTATTGGTGAGGTTCTTTTAAAAGCTGTCAGGACCCCTGGACCCCCAGACCAATCCTCTTATATTGATTACAGGCAAAAGATAGTACAGAAACAGCCCCCTTGGCTGACAGCCTGTCTGGAAGGACAGTCCAAGTTGATGTTACCTCAGGCTATAGTAGCCTCTAACACCCAACTAAAGGGAACTAAACAGAGAAGCCTGACAAAGAAAGGACAGAAAGGAAACCAGTTTTCCCTGTGAGCCAGAAAGAACCTACCACCTTACATGCCACTCTGCCCAACTTTGCCAAGATCACTGAGACAATAGGCTGTCCCCTCAGCCCCCTTGTCCCCATAGGCAGCAGATGGTGTCTCCTTGATACCAGCTATTTCTTCCTCCTTGACGTCCTTAGTGCCAGAGGCTTTCCCAGAGCCAAAGATTCCTCCAACCCGCAAGACTAAAAAAACGTGTCCCAAGACCAGAGGCATAATCCAGATGAGGGCTCTCCAGATGCCCCTACAAAAGACTAGAGGACCTGCTTATGTTGACCAGAAGGGAACCATCTGAGGGCGACAATGGATTTTTATGTGTGAACCTTTCACCACCTGGTCTCTTGAATTGGAAAAATTACACTCACTCCTACATAGAGAAGCCCTGGGCCATGATTGATCTAATGCAATCCACTATCCAGACCTACCAGCATATCTGGGTTGATAGAGGAATGCAGACAGGTGGCCTGAACAACTTTAAAATGGCTAGAGGAACATGCTCTAGACACACAAGGCAACATTCAAGTCTATGCCCAGACCCAGTTTCCCAACACAGACTCAGAGTGGGACCCCAACAAAGAGGAAGACCACCTAAAGATAAAAAGATATCAAGAGGCCCTCACAGGCAGCCTAAAAGAAGGGGGAATAGAGAACCTTAAACATGAATGAGATATCAGAAGTAGTCCAAAAGCCTGATGAAAGCCCCAGCCAATTCTACAAATGACTGTGTGAGACTTCCCACTCTTCACTCCTTTTGATCCTGAGGTACCAGATAATAAGAAAATGATCAACACAGCCTCTATGAGACAAACCCAGATAGACATTCACTGAAAACTCCAAAAACTCTGCTGGAGTTTGCTGAAAAGAACGCCAACGAGCTAATTGAAGTGACCACTGCATTCTTCATCAACCGAGACCAAGAGTCTCAATGGGAGGCAGACCAAAAAAAGAAGAAGACGGGTCTCCTTGCAGCTTCCCTCACCACAAACTCAGAGGTCACCCAAAGGAGAGGAGGGGGTCCTGCCAGAACAAAGTCAAAACAAATATCAAAATCAGAGCCAAGGGGCCAGGGTTGTGGCTCAGTGGTAGAGCACTTGCCTACCATGTGTGAGACCCTGGGTTTGAGCCTCAGCTCCACATAAAAATAAATAAATAAATAAATAAATGGTTAAAAATGTTTAAAAGAAAAAACAGGGCCAAAGGAAGGTCTGAATGGAAGGACCACCTTATCCAGGACAAGGATAAAACTAAGTTGAGGGCTGGGGAGATAGCTCAGCTGATAGAGTGCTTACCTCACAAGTACAAGGCCCTGGCTTTAATCCCCAGCACCACAAAAAAAAAAAAAAAAAAAAAAAAAACTAAGTTGATGTGCCTACTGCCATGTAGAGGGCCACTGGAAGAAAGAATGCCTCCAACTGAAGGTCAATCGACCTGAACCAGGCTGCCAAGGGGCTTCAAAAACTCACCAACCATCTTCAGGACAGCGTTAGCTTCTAATTTGAAAGCCTTTCCTGCAAAATGACAAGGATACTGTCCCCAGATATGGATGTACATTGCTCCAATATGTAGAGGATCTGTTGCTGACCAGAGCAACCAGAGAAAACTGCATAAAGGGGATACAACTGCTTCTTGTTCTCCTGTGTGAAACTGACTATAAAATCTCAAAGAAAAAAGCCCAAATCTGTCAAGAAAAAGTCAAGTACTTCAGTTTCTATCTGACTCAGAGACAATGACAGCTGGTCCCCAAGAGGAAACAGGCAGTCTGTTCAATCCCAGTCCCTTTTACCCACCGCCAGATCTGAGATTTCCTGGTGCTGCCAGATTCTGCTGTATATGGATCCCTAACTTTTCAGTTATGGCCAAACCCCTCCATGAGGCCACAAAGATGGGAAAACAGGATCCACTGATGTGAGGACCAACACAACATAACAGCCTTTAAGGACATTAAACAAGCACTCACCAGTGTACCTGGACTAGGACTCCCTGACCTCACAAAACCTTTCTCTCTGTGTGTCCATGCATGGCCTGGAATAGCTATAGGAGTCCTAACACAAACGCACTGTCCAGTGGCCTGTCTTTCTAAACAGCTAGACTCTGTGATTCAAGGCTGGCCACCTTGTCTATGGGCCCTTGTGGCCACAGCCCTTCTGGTGTTTGAGGCTGACAAGCTGCCTATGGGATAGGAACTGGCATTCTGTACTGGCACTGTTGGAGTACAAAGGACAATACTGGCTGACCAATGTGAGGATGGTCAGATATGAGGGCATGTTATGTGAAAATCCACAGGTCCACATTGAAGTCATTTGGACTCTAGACCCAGGAACTCTGCCGCCCCTCAGGACTGGGCAACCTGAGCACAACTGCATTGAGGTCATAGATAAAAGGTTCTCCAGCAGACCAGACCTGACAGACCCAAAGCTCCTCAAGGACCCTGATGTCAAGTACTTCACAGGTGAAAGCAGTTTTTTGAAGATAAGAGTTTTTTTTCATTTGTTCTAATTAGTTAAACATGACAGTAGAATGCATTTTGACACATCATACATAAATGATGGAGTATAACTTCTCATTCGTCTGGTCGTACATGATGTAGAGTTACACAGGTCATGTAATCATATGTGCACGTAGGGTAATAACATCTGATTCATTCTACTATCATCTCTAACGCCATGCCCCTTCCCCTCCCTTCACTCCCCTTTGTCTGGTCCAAGTATCTCTATTCTCCCCCAACCACTTTATGTGAATTAGCATCCGCATATCAGAGAAAACATTCAGCCTTTGGTTCTTTGGGATTGGCTTATTTTGCTTAGCATGATATTCTCCAGCTCCATCCATTTATTGGCAAATGCCATAATTTCAATCTTCTTTAAAGCTGAGCAATATTCCATTGTGTATATATGACACAGTTTCTTTATCCATTCAAGTATTGAGGAGTACCTAGGTTGGTTCCATAGTTTAGCTATTGCGAATTGAGCTGCTATAATGATATGGCTGCACCACTGTAGTATGATGACTTTAAGTCCTTTGGGAATAAACCGAGGAGTGGAATGACTGGGTAAAATGGTGGTTCCATTCCAAGTTTGCTGAGGAATCTCCCACTGCTTTCTATAGTGGTTACACTGATTTGCAGTCCCACAAGCAATGTATGATTGTGCCTTTTCCCCCCACATCCTCACCAACACTTGTTATTGCTTGTATCCTTGATAACTGCCATTCTGATTGGAGAGAGATGAAATCTTAGAGCAGTTTTGATTTGTATTTCTCTAATTGCAAGAGATGATGAACATTTTTCATATGTTTATCAATTGTATTTCTTCTTCTGTGAAGTGTCTGTTCAGTTCCTTAGCTCACTTATTGTTTGGGATATTTGGGGTTTTTGAGTTCTTTATATATCCTGGAGATTAGTGCTTTATCTGAGGTGCATGTGGTAAATATTTTCTCCCATTCTTTAGGCTCTCTCTTCACATTATTGATGGTTTCCTTTGCTGAGAAGAAGCTTTTTAGTTTGAATCCATTCCATTTATTGATTCTTGATTTTATTTCTTGTGTTTTAAGAGTCTTGTTCAGGAAATCAGGTCCTAAGCCAACATGATTAAGTTTGGGCCTACTTTTTCTTCTATTAGGCACAGGATCTCTGTTCTAGTGTCTAAGTTTTTGATCTATTTCACATTGATTTCTGTGCAGGGTGAGGGATAGGGGTTTAATTTCATTTTACTATACATGGATTTCTAGTTTTCCTAATACCATTGTTGAAGACACTATCTTTTCTCCATTGTATGTTTTTGGTGCCTTTGTCTAATATGAGATAACTGTATTTATGTGGGTTTGTCTCTGTGTCTTCAATTCTGTACCATTTGTCTATATGTCTATTTTGGTGCCAATACCATGCCATTTTTGTTACTATGGCTCTGTAGTGTAGTTTAAGTTCTGGTAATGTAATGCCTCCTACTTCACTCTTCTTGCTAAGGATTGCTGTGGCTATTCTGAGTCTCTTATTTTTCTAAATGAATTTCAAGATAGTTTTTTCTAGTTCTATGAAGAATGTTATTGGAATTTTAATAGGAATTGCATTAAATCTATATAATGCCTTTGGTAGTATGGCCATTTTGACAATATTAATTCTGCCTATCCAAGAGCATGGGAAATCTTTCCATGTTCTAAGGTCTTCTTCAATTTTGTTAAGAATTTTTGCATCTATGTTCATCAGGAATATTGGCCTGAAGTTTTACTTCCTTGATGTGTCTTTGGTTTTGGTATCAGGGTGATACCAGCTTCATAGACCAAGTTTGGAAGGGTTCCCTCCTATTCTATTTCATGGAAAAATTTGAGGAGTATTGGTGTTAATTCTTCTTTGAAGGTCTTGTAGAACTTGGCTGAGAATCTGTCCGGTCCTGGGCTTTTCTTGGTTGGTAGGCTTTGATGGCATCTTCTATTTCATTGCTTGAAATTGATCGATTTAAATTGTTTATGTCCTCCTGGTTCAGTTTGGTTAGGTCATATGTCTCTAGAAATTTGCCAAAGTCTTTGAGATTTTCTATTTTATTGGAGTATAAATTTTCAAAACAGTTTCTAATTATCTTCTGTATTTCAATAGGGTCTATTGTGATATTTCCCTTTTCATCATGAATTTTGGTAATCAGAGTTTTCTCTCTCTTTCTCATCATTAGCATGGCTAAGGGTTTATTAACTTTATTTATTTTTTCAAAGAACCAATTTTTTGTTTGTCAATTTTTTGAATTGTTTCTTTTGTTTCCATTTCATTGGTTTCAGCTCTGATTTTAATTATTTCCTGTCTTCTGCTACTTTTGGTGTTGTTTTCTTTTTCTTTTTCTAGGGCTTTGAGATATAATGTTAGGTCTTTTATTCATTGACTTTCTATTCTTTTAATGAATGAACTCAATGCAATGAACTTTCCTCTTAGCACTGTCTTCATGGTGTCCAAGAGATTTTGATATGTTATATCACTATTCTCATTTACCTCTAAGTATTTTTTTATTTCATCCCTGATTTCTTCTGTTATCCATTCATCATTCAATAGTGTATTATTGCATCTCCGGGTGTTAGAGTAGCTTCTATTTTTTATTCTGTCATTGATTTCTAATTGCATTCCATTATGATCTGATAGGATGCAGGGTATTATCTCTATTTTTTTTTTTTTTGTATTTTCTAAGAATTGCTTTATGCCATAAGATTTGGTCTATTTTAGAGAATGATCCAGGTGCTGCTGAGAAAAAGTGCATTTGCTCAATGATGGATGAAATATTCTATATATGTCTGGTAAGTCTAAATTATGGATTGTATTATTTAGTTCTATAGTTTCTTTGTTAGTTTTTGTTTGGAAGATCTATCCAGTAGTAAGAGAGGTGTGTTAAAGTCACCCAGTATTATTGTGTTGTGGTCTATTTGATTCTTGAAGTTGAGAAGGGTTTGTTTGATGTACGTAGATGCCCCATTGTTTGGGGCATAAATATTTATTTGTTATGTCTTGTTGCTGTAGAATTCCCTCAAGCAGTATCAAATGGCCTTCTTTGTCCCTTCTGACTTACCTTTGGCTTAAAGTCCACTTTATCTGATGTTAGAATAGAAACCCCTCTTGATTGTGTAAACACAATCCATGTTTTTTCCCATCCTTTCACCTTTAGCCTGTGATGTCTTTGCCTATGAGGTGAGTCTCATGGAGACAGCATATAGTTGGGTTTTGTTTTTTAATCCAATCTACTAGTCTATGTCTTTGATTCTTGAGTTTAGGCCATTAATGTTCAAGGATATTATTAAGATATGATTTGTGTTCCCAGTCATTTTGGTTTATTTCTAGGGTTTTTCTTTTTTATTGGAATTGGTTTCTCCTTTCAGTGACTACTCCTTTAGTGTATTTCCTCCCTTCACTGGTTTTCACTTTTTTTTTCCTTTCATCTTCATAAAATACTTTGGTGAAAATATTCTGAAGTGCAGGCTTTTTTTTTTTTAATGAAGAAAAGGGGCTAATTAACTCAGGAGGAAAAGGCACAAAATATGGACAGGAACTTCGTAATCTTCTAGCTGTAGTATGGGAAAAGTCGCCATTATGCATTGCCAGGGCCACCAAAAGGGGAACACTGGTTGCTCAGTGTAACTGAAGAGCAGACTGAGAAACAAAATTTGCAGCTTCTGAACAAACAGAGCAGGATGGTGGAGATTTTCTGAAGCCAAATAGGTATCCCTGAGACACTAGCCCTGCCTTCATCAGACAGCTTCACAGGGGAGCACACATCAGCCAAACGGCACTTGGGACTATTCTGAGTCAGCATTTCTAAGTCTCCTGGCTCACAGGAATTTCCCAGGTGATCTGCGAACAGTGCAAAACTTGTGCTCATAACAACCCATGCCAGGGGTCAAGGCTTCCACCAGGAATCCAAACTAAAGGAGAAACACCTTTTGAGAAACTTAGAGTAAATCTTTACTGAACTACCATGCTCATAGGGATATAAATACCTTTTGGGTTTCTTGTCTCTTATTCTGGCTAGAGGGAAGTCTTTCCAACCTTCACTGAAAAGGCTCAAGAGGTAGCCAGGATGTTCCTCCAGAAAATTATTCCCAGATTTGGTGTCCCAATAACCATTGGCTCAAACAACAGGTCGATTTTTGTGGCAGAAATGATATGATTATTGGCCAAGAGTTTAAATATCAGATGAAAGTTATATACTACCTATAGGCCACAGAGTTATGATAAAGAAGAAATGATGAATAAGACTTTAAAGGCTCATTTAGGTAAACTGTGTCAGGAAATACACCTGCATTGGGATGAACTCCTCCCTATGTCACTATTAAGGATTATACCCACTCCCACTAAGAGGACTAGATTCTCTCCTTATGAGATAATGTATGGGAGGCCTCCCCCACTTATCAGGGGATCACAGGGAGAGTTAAAGGAAACAGGAGAATTAACATTGAGACAACAGCTTCAGGCTTTAGGGAAAACCTTACAGAGTCTCATCCAATGGGTCAAGGAAAAGCTGCCAGTTAGTTTGTAAGTTTGGCCACAGTTGCACTTCCAGCTTGGAGATGCAATCTGGATCAAAGAATGGAATATTCAACCCTTGAAACCTCTTTGGAAGGATCCTCTCACTGTTATTTTATCTACTCCAACTGTAGCAGAAGTTAAAGATGGGCCCCTAGACTCGTTAACCAGGGTCAAGCACACAGCAGTGGATTGGGAATGCACTCCAGACCGCTGTGTCCCTTAAGCTGACCATCCAGCGAAAAGAAACACCAGAGAACCTTGAGGATCAGGACAACAGATCTGCTGTAGTCACTCTGGAAGCTGACTTGACTACACACAGCTGAAGCTTGAGGAAACAACAGTCCTGCTTCAGAAGATAAACTTAGCACCACAACAAATGGACTCTTATACTGTAATGCATTTGCACCCCTTACTTCTAGCCATATGTATAGTTCTCTGGGGTTTTTTTGTTTGTTTGTTTTGTTGTTGTTTGTTTTTTGCTACAGGTTTGATAACAGTAACTCCTACTGACTGGATTCTTTGTAACAAAATTTCATTTATACTTTTTTACCTTGCTTATATAGGTTTCCTAGGGTTTGTTTATGCTATTAGTTTGGCTTTGTTAACTTACACTGTTTAACCAAAAGGTTGGTTTATCACTTAGTTTGGGTCCCTCTGATAATCTTAGGTGGGCTCTATCCCATTCCTGCCCCAACAATGAAAATCATGTGTATTATATGTCAAGTCAATCTATTATAATTAGGGAATGATTTTTAAAAAGTATATATATGTATATATATATGTACACACACACATATATTTAGGACCTGCCACACCAGAGAGATACTATAATTGAATGGCTATTTGTTTCTAGAAAAGACCTAGTGATCCCCTTTTATGAGGATCTAGGGACAAGATCAAAGAGATTCATTGGGAAAGGACTTAATCTAGGAGGTCAACAAACTTGGGGTAAAGATGACTGCCACCCCAGAAGATTATTGCCACTTAGGATCCTGCTATCTGGGCACAGAATGGCAATTGGTTTCATTTATATGCTAAACTGGATTATTCACTTAAAAACTGAGCTGGAAATTATTACCAATCAAACTGCTACAGCCTTTGACCTCTTGGTAGATTCAAAAGTTTAATTGGCATAATAGGTATTATGCTATTAACCTGTTTATTGCTTCCACATTTGGCTCCCCTTTACAGTAGAACAATTGGGTCTACTATAGAAACAGCCGTTAAAATAAAGAACATAGCTTATGGCATTATATAAAGCTTTAAGCCAAGAAGATGATGATGATCTTTAATTTAAATAAATAAATAAAGATCATCAAGTGGGGAATGAAGCAGTCCAGAGGCCCCCACCCAGAAGACCCTCACCATAATTAAGCAGAAACTCCCAACACATTTGTAACATATAAGTTCCTCTTCTTGTCAGAAAGTTTATAACACAATATAAGTAAAAATTTCTACAAAAAAACTCAATATGGGATAGGATTTCCTATTCCTTGTGAGGCTAGGTTACTATGTCTTGCAAAATCTAAGTTTGACTGCAGACTTGATGATGTCACATGACATCATTTCTGTTTTTGTTGTAAACCCTTTGACTAATCTAAAAAATGAGACAAAAAGCACTTTCTGTGAACTCGAGGGAAAAAAATACTTCTATGTAGACTGCTACAAAAAATGTAAACCTCCAAGTTCCCCACCCTCCATAAAGTTCCAGAAATTTCCAGACTCGAGGTCCAGAGAGTCTTTTAGGTGACAGCCCCTCTGAACACTGCAGTCAGTAAGCCTGCTTCCTGAAAATTCCTCATGTGTCCAGCAACTTCTGTCTTACATGACATATGCCTTCCCAAAGGGCTGAAACCACAGGCCACATGACTCAAGGAACTGGAACCAAGAACCCTGGAATAAATCCTCGATCTTCAAAAGGTTATATTTTCATTGAATTGGTTGATTAGTCTAAACAAAAAAGACAGCCTACTTGCTGAGAATGAATATAGAGAAACTGGTATTGGCTCCAGTTAGGAAGGTCTTAGGAAAAAGGAAGGGTAAATTAAAATGTGAATACATATTTATAAGCCTGAATTTCATCCAGGTCTGGGGTTCCAAGTTAAACTACACACTTGTTCTGAACTCTCCCAAGCCAACAGAACAACACAACAATTAACAATTTCTTCCAGGCTAACAATAAGCCTGATAGAAACACACACACACACACACACACACACACACACACACACATACACACACACAAATAAAACAAAAAACTAACCCCAGAGGGATGCTTGCTAAAAGAGGTCGTATCTTTCTTCAGTTTCATATAGTCAACAACCCCAAGGAAAAAAATTTACAACTCAAAATTATAAAACACATAAAACCACATATACAGAGAATAAAGATTAGAATCCGATTATAATGAACTTCACATAGCTGAAGACAAGAGAGTCTAATAGAGTAAGAAAAGTATAAGAAATGAATCAAGCCCAAAAAGATAAGGCAGATTGGGAAAAAAACATTAAGTAGAACATCTTGAAATTAAAATAAAGCCATTGGAGGAAAAAATAGGTTAAGCAAAGAATAAACATAGCTGAAGAACTAGCAGATATCAGTTAAGAAAATTACCCAGAATGCTATACATAAAGACAAAATCTAGAAAGCAAAACTTGCCATCATAAAGAAGATTCAGACAAATCCACTGTTATAGCATAACATTTTAACACACTTCTGTCAATTTCCAATAGCGTAAATATACAAAAATTCAGTAAGTACATAGGGAAGAAATAAAAAACACAATGACTTCGATCTACTGAATAGACAGAGTCCTGTACCTATTTACTGAAAAATACATATTCTGTTTAAGTACACATGAAATAATTATAAAAGTGTCTATACCATTGATTTGCATATGTTGAGCCAGTCTTGCATCCCTGGGATGAAACCAACTTGATAATAGTGTACATTTTTTTATTAGAGCATTATAGTTATACATAGTAGGTGGGTTCCTTCTGACAAATCATACATGAACCATTCCATTTCAGTCCTTGTTCCTCCCTCCCTCCCCTGCCAATCCCTCTTCCACTACACTGATTCCCACCTTGCTCATCCATTTATCCATCCTTGATATCTTCTTAAAGTATTTTTGAATGCTGCTTGCTAATATTTTATTAAGGATTTTTGCATCTATGTTCATCTGGGATATTTGTCTGTAGTTTTCTGTCCTTGATGTGTCTTTATCTGGTTTTGTTATCAGGCTGATACTGGCTTCATAGAATGAATTTGGGAGATTTCCATCTCTTTCTGTTTCATTCAATAATTTGAGAAGGACTGGCATTAGTTCTTTCTTAAAGCTCTAGTAGAACTCAGCTGAGAATCTACCTGGGTCCTAGACTTTTCTCTGTTGGAAGGCTTTTAATTATTGCTTCAATTTTATTGTTTGATATTGGTCTGTTTAGGTTTTCTATAATCTTTGGGTTCAGTTTGGGTTGGTCATATTTGTCTAAAAAATTATCATTATCTTCTAGATTTCTCAGTTTACAGGAATAAAAAGTTTTCAAAATAGCTCCTAATAATCCTTTGAATTTCAGCAATGTCTGTGGTGCTATCCCCTTTTTTGTCTCTAATTTTGTTGATTTGGATCTTTTTCTTTTGATTAATTTGGTTAAGAATTTATCAATCTTGTTTCTCTTTTCAAAGAACCAACTCTTGATGCATTGATCCTTTATGTAACTTTTTTAATTTCTATTTTTTTAAATTTAGATTCATTGTACACAAATGGGGTACAATTTTCATTTCTCTGGATGTACACAAAGTAGAGTCACACCATTTGTGTAATCATATATGTACATAGGGTAATGATGTTTGTCTCATTCTATTATCTTTCCTTCCCCACTGCCCCCTTCCCACCCCTCATTTTCCTCTATACAATCCATCCTTTCTCCATTCTTGCCTTCCCCCCATTATGTATCATCATACACTTATCAGAGAAATCATTCTTATTCTCAATTTCATTAATTTCAGCTCAGACTTTAATCATTTCCTATATTTTAGTGGTTTTTAAATTAGTTTTTTCTTGCTTTCCTAGGACCTTGAGATGTAGCATTAGATTGTTTACTTGGGATAGTTCTGGGTTTTTAATGTAGGCATTCAATGCTATAAACTTTCCTCTTAGAACTGCCTTCATAGAGTAGCAAAGATTTTGACGTGTTGTAGCTCTGTTCTCATTTGTTCCTAAGAATTTTTTAAAATTTCTCCCATTTTTTTCCTATGACCCATTCCTTATTCAAAAATATGAAATTCAATCTCCATATGTTAAAATGGCTTCTAATTTTTATCTTATTATTGATTTCTATCATCCCATTATGATCAGATAAGATGCAAGGAACTGGATGTCTCTATGTAGAAGAATTAAACTAGGTCCTTGTCTCTTACCCCACATAAAAATCAACTTAAGGTAGACCAAAGACCTATCAATTACACCAGCAACACTATAACTATTGGGAGAAAACATACAGTCAACACTCCAACATATTGGCTCAGGTACCAACTCCTTAATAAAACTCCTAAAGTTCAAGAAATAAAACCAATAATCAATAAGTGGGATGACCTCAATTTATAAAACTTTGCACAGTAAAGGAAACAAGAGTGTGAAAAGAAAACCTACAGAATTGGAGAAAATTTTTGCTAACTACTTTTCGGACAAGGGAGTAATATTCAGAATATATAAAGAACTCAAAAAGCTTAACACCAAATTACCAAATAACCCTATCAATAAACAGGCAAATGATCTAAATAGACATTTCTCAAAAGAAAAAATACAAATGGCCACCAAATATGTGAAAAATGTTCAACATTCCTGGCAATCATGGAAATGCAAGTCAAAACTACACTGATATTTCATTTCATCCCAGTTAGAATGGCAATCATCAAGAACACAACAAACAATAATTGTTGGTGAGGATGTGGGGGGAAAAGTATACTCATGACTTGTTGGTGGAACTTTAAATCAGTATAACCAATGTGGAAAGCAGTATGGAGATTTCTCAAAAGACTAGGAATGAAACCACCGTAAGACCTAGCTATTGGTGGTATTTGTCCAAGAACTAAAATCAGCATACTCCGATGATATATGAATACCAATGTTTATAGCAGTACAGTTCATAAGAGCCAAGTTACAGAGCCAGACTAAGTGCCCATCAACAGGCAAATGGATAAAGAAAATTTAGTATATATACACACAATGGTGCTTTTGCCATAAAGAAGAAAAAATTATGTTATGTGCTGGTAAATGGATGGACTACGGAATATTGTGCTAAGTGAAATAAGGCAGAATCAGAAAGTCAAGGGTTGAATGTTCTCTCAAATGCAGAAGCTCGAAAGAAAAAAGGAATTAAAAAGGAGAGAATCTCATGAAAATGGAAAGTAGAACAGTGAAACAGATGAAGGAAATCAAAGGGAAGGAGGAAGGTTGGGGGAGGGGAAGTACTGAGAATGAAATTGAATGTGCATGTATGAATATATCACAATGAATTCCACTTTTTGATAACTATAATACACCAAATTTTAAGTTAATTAATTAATTAATTAATTAATTAATTAAAAGAAGAAAGACCAGTAGAGAAAAGGGATCAGGGGAAGGGAGAAGGGAAGGAAAAGGGGAAGTACTGGGGATTGAAATGGAGCAAAATATGTGTACTTGTGAATACATTCAAATAAACCTTACTATTATGTATAACTATAATGTACTAATAAAAACATTTAAAGGTGATTATACTAGATGATGATGAAGGCTGAAATAATTTCAAAAGATTCATATCATACAATGTTCCCTAACCACAATGCAATTAAGACAAATCAATAAACAAAAATTATCCCATAGACCTGGAAATTTAAAATAAATTTTTAAACAGCTCATGGGTGAAATTAAATCCTAATGGAAATTAAAATATGCTTATAACTGAACAATAACAATATTGCTTATCAAAATTTATGGAGTTCATATAAAGCATTTCTTTTTAATGTCATTTTTATTTTTCAAATTTTAGTATGAATTCCACAGAAATATTTATTGTCCTTCATGAGCTCTTGACTGTAATAGTTGATAAAATCACTCATACTCACTTTCAGAGTTAGTTGCTGCATAAAGTTAGATACATTAACCAAAAAAAAAAAAAAAAATCATTTCCAAAAACTGCAACATAAATATAATATTTTACAGTTACCTAATTTTCTAAGTTTAAATTGATTATGGATTATGTGTTTTTCCTATATCTGAAACCTGTAGAACTCTTTAATGAAATCTTTTTATTGACATTTTTTAAATGGTCATTATTAGTTATACATAAAAGTGGAATTCATTGTGTTATGGTCATAAAAAGAAATTAATACTGTAAACATTTTCTTTAAGTAAGTAAAGCCAGGTATCTAATTTAAGAATTCAGAACATTATAAATCCAAAGAAAATAAAAAGATAGTAATGAAGAGCAAAAATCAATAATACAGAGTATAAGGCCAAATACAGTGAATCAATACCAAAATATGTTCTTTAAAAGGACTAAGATTGAGAAATCTCTGGAAGAATGCCTTCTATATAACAATTAAGAATTAGAATTTCACAAACTCAGGCTCAGGCCCTCTTCCCTCACCTCTACCATATTCTGTCTCCATAAAATCTCAACCAAGCCCATGACTTAAGTCACTGCCCTACCCTGTACATGCACAACATTTATTTCTCCTTCTCAGATCATCTTCATAAGGATACTTCACAATTTGCCTAATCTGGTCACCACTTCTAGTGCCAGATGACATATAAATTTGCCAATGTAGAAAGAATAATCTTAAATATTCCATTAATTTACTGATTTACAGGAAAGTAACACCATAATTCTACTTCCCTACTTAGTTTAGTAAGTCTCATTATTTTGTAAAATGTTTATACATTCTATTTATGCAATAAAAATTTACAAGTAATATTAATTTTTAGAATTTGGATGCCAAATAATAAATTTTTACTGGTTATCTGCCATACACTTAATGATATCACAAAGTCATCACCACCCCACCACCACCAATAAGAGTATAACTGCATCTAGGATATACTAGGGTGCATATTTCAAGATTGGAGGAAGAAATGTCATATATTTCTATATTTTAAAAGGTTACATTTCACATTCTGTGAAAAAATAAAACTATCAGCAGAAGGCTGAGGTGCTGCTCAGTAGTAGAGCATTTAGCTAGCAAGCATGAGGCCCTGGGTTCAAGCCCCAGCACCACAAAAACAAAAACAAAATCTGTTAGCAGAATAGTGCTTATATTTAGAGCTGATATTGAGGGGGAAAACAGTTTCATTTAGACAAATATCAGTACTATAAAACAAAACTCAAAGATGTAAATTATATTTCTATTTTTTGTTTATGTCTGTATTTTCAATTCCAAGAAAAGTGTGTCACAAAGTGCTCAGTAAACACTTGTTGAATCAATTAATGAATTAATCAATGAAAGGTTTGATTACTTTAACCACCTATTTTCCTCTATAACTACATTATTTTAGAGGAAATGTCTAACTCTGGCTAGAGGAAAGAAAACAAGATATATCCCTGCCTTCATCCCATGAGGCAATCCCAGCCAATTCTGGACCCACACTGCCGTGGACTGAGAGTCTGTTCTTTCTGTCTGTTTCTTCAGAATCAAGTTGACTACTGGGACTCTGGGTATTAACTCCTGTCCCATGTGGAAGAGTTTTTGGAATCATCAAGTGGATTCACTGAGGGGTCCTTACGAAGTTGTAAGTTCAAAACAGACCAAGAGCCCCAAACTTAGCACTAACATGTTAATGCAAAATGTCCATTAAGGAACTGGCCTTGGCAAGGAATTTCACCAGGTAAACAGATCAAAAAGGTGCTGTGTGCTTTTCAAGAAACACATGTTCTTGAGATAGGAGTGGGGGATGCACAGATAATAGACAAAAATGCAAGTAACTGTAATAGAAACAGCAACATGTGCTATAACAAAAATAGGAAAAATGATAATACGACACCAAAGAAGACATTCATGTGTATATGCTGGGCAGACAATATGACCAACAGACATTTATAAGTTTTCTAGCATCAAAAATTATTCAAATGGAATTCCTGGGAGAAAATCACAGATACTAGCATAAGGAACATACAAATGTCTCCAAAAGTCTCATTTACCACCACATCCCAGGGTCAAGCACTGTATGTAGCAATAAATTATAATAAATTACTTGTAGACAGAGTTCTACATTTGGCAATGGTGGACTAGACTATTGGGAAATTGAAATGGAAATATTTTTGCTGAAAAAAACTAAAAAAATGTAAAAATCAATCTGTTGGAAGGTATCAGAAAGCGACCAAAGTAGTGAAAAACTGCAGAGCCAATATCCAAGTAGTAGGGGAACCCAAAGATGAATAAGCCTTACATTGGGCTTCATTTTTCCCTTTGAGGAAATCACTTATTTCAAAGGTGCAGACTTAAATGCTTATCTGATATAACAAGTAGAGCTTTCAACACAGAGTGCTGGAGGAATTTGTGGCACTCAGGGGCTGGGAATTATTCCAGACTTTCAGTTGGGACCTACATGAGCTATACCTAGGACAAACAGTAACAAGGAACAGATTTGTCCCTACAAGAACTGAGCCCAGTTTCATCTCAATCCATTATTAAATTAGGGATACATGTTCCTAACCTATCTGCTTCCAGTAAAGGGTCTCTGGAGAAAGAAAGCATCAACCAGAGCCTTAGTTTTTCGTGGGCAATGTCTCACACTCAAAGAAACAAAATAAGTATTAGGGAAGACATGACTGAAAATCAAGAGAGAAAACAGACTTCAGAAAGAAACCCACAGAGCCAGGCACAGTGGTGCACAACTGTAATATCAGTGGCTCAGGAGGCTGAGGCAGGAGGATTTCAATTTAAAAGCAACTCAGTGAGACCCTGTCTCTAAATAAAATACAAAATAGGGCTGGGGATGTGGCTCAGTGGTTGAGTGCCCTTCAGTTCAATCCCCTGTACCCTCCCCCAACAAAAAAAAGAGACCCATAGGGCACCCAGATAAGAGATAACAATACGTTTAAGGAACTAAAAGATACTAAACAATTTCAGCATACAATGAAACTATAAAAAGAATCAATTGGAGTTGATCTATTCTTCTTTTTCTAGGGCTTTGAGCTGTAAGTTTAGGTCATTTATTTGTTATTTTTTCTTCTTTTATTGAATACACTCCATGCAATGAATTTTCCTCTTAGTACTGTTTTCATAGCATCCCAGAGATTTTGATATGTTACATCATTGTTCTCATTTATCTCTAAGAAATTTTTATCTCCCCCTGATGTCTTCTGTTATCCATGCATCATCCAATAGTGCATTATTTTATTACCAGGTATTGGAGTAGTTTCTAGTTTTTATTTTATCATTGATTTCTAATTTCATTCTATTATGATCTGATAGAATACAAGATAGTATCTCTATTTTTTTTATTTGCTAAGAGTAGCTTTGTGGCATAACTTATGGTCTATTTTAGAAGGATTCATGTGCTGCCGCGAAGAAAGCGTATTTGCTAGTTGATGCTCTTCAACAGATGACAGGATAAAGATACTGTGGTATACATACACAATGGAATATTATTCAGCCATAAAGAAGAATAAAATTATGGCATTTGCAGGTAAATGGATAGAGTTGGAGAATATCATGCTAAGTGAAATAAGCCCAACCCAAAAAACCAAAGGCTGAATGATTTCTCTGATAAGTGGATGATGACACATAATGGGAGTTTGAGGGGAGGCAAGAATGGCGGAAGATGGAGTATATAGAGGAAAATGAGGGGTGGGGAGAGGGTGGGGAAAAGGAAAAATAATAGAATGAGACAAACATCATTACCCTATGTACATGTATGATTACGCAAATAGTGTGACTCTACTTCTTGTACAACCAGAGAAATGAAAGTTGTACCCCATTTGTGTATAATAAATCAAAAAAAATACTATCGAGGTGACTTCTTGGGGTTTCAAGATGGCGGACTAGAGGGCGGCTGCATTTCGTGTTGCTCCAGGACACAGGATTCAAAAGAGGAGATAGTGAGAGACTTGGGACCAACTCAAAGCCGCCAGGTGAGTCTCTCCCATTGGGGAGGCGTCCCAGATAGCGGTAGCCCCGGAACACAGGGAACTTTGTGGAGTAGAGTTGCCCAGCGAGACGCCCCTCCCCACCGCTGGAGCGGTAAACATGGACCACTGGGAAAATCGTAGAAGTGGCTGCTCAGCACAGCGCTTAGACTCGAAGCAACCACTGGGGCTCCGGGCGGCTGCCTAAGGAGGAGCTGCGTGGCGAGCTGTTTGGACTCAGAGCGACTGCTCCTGAACACCGGGGGTTGCCCAGAGGAAGAGGAGAAGCATGGCGGGACGCTTGGTCTAGGAGTGACTGCATCAGAGCCACAGGCGGTTGCCAGAGGATGAGCAGCGCGAGGAGCTGTTTAGACTCAGAGCAACAGCTTCTGAACACCGGGGGCTGCCCGGAGGAAGAGGAGGAACGTGGCGGGTTGCTTGGTCTAGGAGTGACTGCATCAGAGCCACAGGTGGTTGCCAGAGGAGGAGGAAAGTGGTGAGTTGTTTGGTCTCAAAGCGACCGCTCCTGAGCACCGATGGCCTGCCTAGAGGAGGAGCGCAGTGGGTCGCTTGGTCTCCTAGCGACAGCTCCTGAACACCTGGGGGGCTACCCCGAGGAGGAGGAGGAGGAACAGGGCGGGTCACTTGGACTCAGAGTGACTGCCTAGGACTACGGGTGGTTGGCCGGAGGAGGAGATGCAAAGTGAGTTGCTTGGACTCCCAGTGACTGTGTCGGAACACCGGGCGGCTGTCCAGAGGAGGAGGTGTGTGGCGGGTCTCTGGGTATCGTAGCTATTGTACGGGGCTACAGGTGGCGGCTCAGAGGAGGGGCCGCATAGCCAGGCGATTAGGTGCAGAGCAGGGTCCCAGGAGCTAGGTGGCTTCTTGCTGGAAGAGCCGCACAGAGACACGCCTAGGGGCGGAGCGAAGTTTCCAGGACTGCAGGCAGATTCTCTGGGAGAGGCAGCCTAAGGAGACTCGCCTGCGAAGGGTGAGGCTCCCAGGCCCAGGAGGTAGGTCCGGGCCCCTGGGAACGTTGCAGAGGAAGACAGCCCAGCCCAGGTGGTAGTTGTAGATTGAGGGGAACCCCTAGGAGGGGAACTGATCAGCAAGACGTCCCCACCGAGTGAGTCTTCCCTGCTGGGTGAGGTTTTCCCACAGGGACTGTAAAACCAGAGACACAGGCACAAACAGGCCTTGCCTCAGCCCGCAGCCTAGTTCCCCTTTGGATGACCATTGCTCAACAAGTGGAGGCACCTCTGCCCACTATCAGGGAATATACCCCACCTGATATATATATCAGGGAATATACCACCCCTAGAGAGGCAGCTTCCATGTGGAGCACCGCATTATCAACTTCCTACAAGACTTCAGGCTACTGAAGGATAAGAGGGGATATACTAGCAATCTTCAGGGACATTATAAGTCAATAGAGGAAATCTGCAATATCTTAATGACCCACTGATTCCTGAACAATATGAGAAAACAAGGGAAGAAAATGCCCCAAACAAATCTAGATGTTACATCAATAAAATCCAACGACAGCATGGCAGAAGAAATGACAGAAAGGGAGTTCAGAATATACATAATTAAAATGATCAGGGAAACAAACGATGAGATGAAAGAGCAAATGCAGGCATTGAATGATGAGATGAAAGAGCAAATGCAGGCATTGAATGATAGCACAAATCGACAGTTAAAAGAGCAAATACAGGAAGCAAAAGATCATTTCAATAAAGAGTTAGAGATATTGAAAAAAAAAAAAGAAATCCTTCAAATGAAGGAAACAATAAACCAAATTAAGAACTCCATAGAAAGCATAACCAATAGGATAGAACACCTGGAAGACAGAACCTCAGATATTGAAGACAAAATATTTAACCTCGAAAACAAAGTTGAACAAACAGAGAAGATGGTAAGAAATCATGAACAGAATCTCCAAGAACTATGGGATATCATGAAAAGGCCAAATTTGAGAATTATTGGGATTGAGGAAGGCTTAGAGAAACAAACCAAAGGAATGAACAATCTATTCAATTAAATAATATCAGAAAATTTCCCAAATTTGAAGAATGAAATGGAAAATCAAGTTCAAGAGGCTTATAGGACTCCAAATACACAAAATTTCAACAGACCCACACCAAGGCACATTATAATGAAAATACCTAACATACAAAATAAAGACAGAATTTTAAAGGCTGTGAGAGAAAAGAACCAAATTACATTCAGGGGGAAACCAATACGGATATCAGCAGATTTTTCAATCCAGACCCTAAAAGCTAGAAGGGCCTGGAACAACATTTTTCAAGCTCTGAAAGAAAATGGATGCCAATCAAGAATCTTATACCCAGCAAAACTTAGCTTCAAATTTGACGATGAAATAAAATCATTCCATGATAAACAAAAGCTAAAAGAATTTACAAAAAGAAAGCCAGCATTACAGAACATTCTCAGCAAAATATTCCATGAGGAAGAGATAAAAAACAAAGAAGCAAATCAATAAAGGGAGGAATTATCCTAAAGGAACTGTCAAATAAAGGAGGAACCAAGTTGTGTCAAAAAATAAATAAATAAATAAAATTTTAAAATTGAACCAAATGACCGGGAATACAAATCATATCTCAATAATAACCCTGAATGTTAATGGCCTGAATTCATCAATCAAAAGACATAGACTGGCAGATTGGATTAAAAAGAAAGAGCCAACAATATGTTGCCTGCAAGAGACTCACCTCATAGAAAGAGATACCCATAGACTAAAGGTGAAGGGATGGGAAAAAACATACCATGCACATGGACTCAGCAAAAAAGCTGGAGTATCCATCCTCATTTCAGATAATGTGGACTTCAAGCCAAAGTTAGTCAGAAGGGATAAAGAAGGACATTTCATACTGCTTAAGGGAAGCATAAATCAGCAAGACATAACAATCATAAACATCTATGCCCCAAACAGTGGCTCATCCATGTATGTCAAACAAATCCTTCTCAATTTTAGAAACCAAATAGACCGTAACACAATAATACTAGATGATTTTAACACGCCTCTCTCACCACTGGACAGATCTTCCAAACAAATATTGAACAAAGAAACCATAGATTTCAATAACACAATCAATAATTTAGACTTAACAGACATTTATAGAATATACCATCCAACCAAAAGCGAATACACTTTCTTCTCAGCAGCACATGGATCCTTCTCTAAAATAGACCATATATTATGCCACAAAGCGAATGTTAGCAAATACAAGAAGATAGAGACACTACCGTGTATTCTATCAGATCATAACGGATTGAAGTTAGAAATAAATGAAAGAGTAAAACACAGAAACTACTCCAACACCTGGAGATTAAACAATGTGCTATTATATGATGAATGGATAACAGAAGATATTAGGAAGGAAATTAAAAAATTCTTAGAGGTAAATGAGAACAAAGAAACATCATATCAAAATCTCTGGGACACTATGAAAGCAGTACTTAGAGGAAAATTTATTTCATGGGGCGCATTTAATAAAAGAAGTAAAACTCAACAAATAAACGACCTAACACGACAGCTCAAAGCCCTAGAAAAAGAACAGACCAACACCAAATTAGTAGAAGACAGGAAATACTTAAACTCAGAGCTGAAATCAACGAAATTGAAACAAAAGAAACAATACAAAAAATTGACAAAATAAATAGTTGGTTCTTCGAAAAAATAAACAAAATTGATAAACCTTTAGCCACACTAACAAAGAGAAGACGAGAGAAAACCCAAATCACTAAAATTCGGAATGAACAAGGAAATATCACAACAGACACGACTGAAATACAAAACATAATTAGAAGCTATTTTGAAAATCTATACTCCAACAAAATAGAAAATTTTGAAGACATCAACAGGTTTCTAGAGACATATGAATTGCCTAAACTGAACGAGGAGACATACACAATTTAAATAGACCAATTTCAAGTAATGAAATAGAAGAAGTCATCAAAAGCCTACCAACAAAGAAAAGTCCAGGACCAGATGGGTTCTCAGCCGAGTTCTACAAAACCTTTAAAGAAGAGTTCATTCCAATACTTCTCAAAGTATTCCATGAAATAGAAGAGGAGGGAACCCTCCCAAACTCATTCTATGAAGCCAATATTACCCTGATACCTAAACCAGACAGAGACACATCGAGGAAAGAAAATTTCAGACCAATATCCTTAATGAACATCAACGCAAAAATTCTCAACAAAATTTTAGCAAATCGCATACAAAAACATATTAAAAAGATAGTGCACCATGATCAAGTGGGTTTCATCCCAGGGATGCAAGGTTGGTTCAACATCAGGAAATCAATAAATGTAATTCACCATATCAACACTTAAAGTCAAGAATCACATGATTATTTCAATAGATGCAGAAAAAGCATTTGATAAAATACAGCACCCCTTAATGCTCAAAACACTAGAAAAAATAGAGATTAAATTAAAGGGATACGAATAGGAAAAGAACAACTCAAACTATCCCTATTTGCTGATGATATGATTATATACTTAGAGGAACCAGGAAATTCCACCAGAAAACTTTTAGAACTCATAAGTGAATTCAGTAAAGTAGCGGGATATAAGATCAATGCACATAAATCTAAGGCATTTTTATACATAAGTGATGAATCTTCAGAAAGAGAAATTAGGAAAACTACCCCATTCACAATAGCATCAAAAAAATAAAATACTTGGGAATCAATCTCACAAAAGAGGTGAAAGACCTCTACAATGAGAACTACAGAACACTAAAGAAAGAAATTCAAGAAAACCTTAGAAGATGGAAAGATCTCCCATGTTCTTGGATAGGAAGAATTATATTGTCAAAGTGGCCATACTACCAAAAGTGCTATACAGATTCAATGCAATCCCAATTAAAATCCCAATGATGTACCTTACAGAAATAGAGTAAGAAATTATGAAATTCATCTGGAAGAATAAAAAACTCAGAATAGCTAAAGCAATCCCTGGCAGAAAGACTGAAGCAGGGGGTATCGCAATACCAGATCTTCAACTCTACTACAAAGCAATAGTAACAAAAACGGCATGGTATTGGTACCAAAATAGAAAAGTAGATCAATGATACAGAATAGAGGACACGGACACAAACCCAAATAAATACAATTTTCTCATACTAGACAAAGGGGCCAAAAATATGCAATGGAGAAAAGATAGCCTCTTCAACAAATGGTGCTGGGAGAATTGGAAATCCATATGCAACAGAATGAAACTAAACCCATATCTCTCACCATGCACGAAACTAAACTCAAAATGGATTAAGGATCTCGGAATCAAACCAGAGACCTTGCATCTTATAGAAGAAAAAGTAGGTCCAGAGCTTCAACATGTCGGCTTAGGACCAGACTTCCTCAACAGGACTCCCATAGCACAAGAAATACAAGCAAGAATCAATAACTGGGATAGATTCAAACTAAAAAGCTTTCTCTCAGCAAAGAAAACCATCAGCAATGCAAAGAAAGAGCCTACAGAGTGGGAGAAAATCTTTGCCAATCATACTTCAGATAGAGCACTAATCTCCAGAATCCATAAAGAACTCAAAAAACTCTACACCAAGAATGTAAATAATCCAACTGACAAATGGGCTAAGGAAATGAATAGACACTTCACAGAAGAAGATATACAAGCAATCAACAGATACATGGAAAAATGTTCAACATCTCTAGTAATAAGAGAAATGCAAATCAAAACCACCCTAAGATTCCATCTCACCCCAATTAGAATGGCGATTATCAAGAATACAAGCAACAACAGGTGTTGGCGAGGATGTGGGGAGAAAGGTACACTCATACATCGCTGGTGGGGCTGCAAATTAGTGCAGCCACTCTGGAAAGCAGTGTGGAGACTCCTTAGAAAACTTGGAATGGAACCACCATTTGACCCAGCTATCCCACTCCTTGGCCTATACCCAAAGGACTTAAAATCAGCATATTACAGAGATACAGCCACATCAATGTTCATAGCTGCTCAGTTCACAATAGCCAGATTGTGGAACCAACCTAGATGTCCTTCAATTGATGAATGGATAAAGAAACCGTGGTATATATATATATACAATGGAATATTACTCAGCCATAAAGAATGATAAAATTATGGCATTTGCAGCAAATGGATGAAATTGGAGAATATCATGCTAAGTGAGATAAGCCAATCTCAAAAAACCAAAGGACGAATGATATCGCTGATAAGTGGATGATGACACATAATGGGGGGTGGGAGGGGTTAGTGTTAGGGTTAGAGTTAGGGTTAGGGAGGGGGGCAAGAATGGAGGAAGGAAGGACTGTATAGAGGGAAAAGAGGGGTGGAAGGGGTGGGGGGGAAGGGAATAATAGCAGAATGAATCAAACAACATTACCCTATGTAAATTTATGATTACACATATGGTATGCCTTTACGCCATGTATAGAGAAACAACATGTATCCCATTTGTTTACAATAAAAGAAAAAAAAGATATTTAGTCTTCTATATTCATTTGAGATGTTTAAGATTTAAGATTTCCTTGAACATGAATCATGTTTACAATAAATAAGCAAAAAGAGAAAAAAAAATACTATCAAGAAAAAAAAGTTGTTTTAAAAATGAACTTAAATAGTAAAAATTTATATATATATTCATACATTAAAATATTTAATATTTTGGCCCTCAAATATTAAAATATGTAGAAAAAGATTCAAATGGAAATTCAATAACTAAAAAATATAATTAATGTAAAGAATGAATTTAAAAACACATTAATCTTATCTGAAGAAATACTAATAAACTGGAAGATAAACTATCCAGACTGAAGAATGGAGATACAGGGGCTATGGCTGTGGCTCAGTGGTACAGCACTTGCCTAGCACATGAGAGGCACTGGGTTTGATCCTCAGTACAACATAAAGCTAAATAAATAAAATAAAGGTATTGTGTCTATTTATAACTAAAAGAGAAAAAGAAAAGGAATGGAGAGACAAAAAGATTGAAAATACAGAAAAGATCCACATAGAAATGTTGAAAAGTTCTAGTATACAAGTGCAATCCTGAGAGAATATGAATGCATGAATATGAGAATGGAACAGAAACCAAAAGAGAGATCATTTTCAAAATTGATTAAAAGAATTATTGTAAGATGATTATGATAACATGAACATCCAGAAAATGAGATACTAAAGCAAGAAATACTATTCAATATTTAACAGAATGGGAATATACACAAGACACAATGTTTGGTGAATAAAAAATATTATATTTTTCTTAAAAAATTTATAAAATATTAAAAGCAGATATACAATGTAATGATAGGGACTCCATCTCTGGGCATTAAGCATACTAATAAATATTCTTTCTAAATTTTCCAATTTTCTACAGTTATCTTGAATTGCTTATATAAGCAGAATAATATTGATTTTTGAAAGCAGGATATGGTTTTTATGAAAGATGAAACTTGTTTTAAATTGCATAGTCACCCCTCAGTATCCATGGGGATTGGTTCCAGGACCTTCCACAGATACTGAAATCCACAGATGTTCAAATCTCTTACATAAAATGATCTAGTATTTACGTAGAACCTACATACATACTCCTGTATACTTTAAATCATCTCTAGATTATTTATAATACCTAATACAATGCAATGTAAATAATTGCTATACTGTATTATTTAGGGAATAATGACATGAAGAAGAATTTTAACACATTTGATAAAGACTTAATTTTTATTCCTAATATTTTCAATCTGGTCAGCTGAATCCTTGGATGTGAATCCAGAGATAGGACAGCTGAGCATATTTGCAAGAATGGAAAGCAGTAAACAAAATTACCTCCAAAATTATCATCTTAGAGTGACAAGATGAAAAGTGATTATTTTCCCCTCTATTTTCTGATTGTTTTCTCCTCCATATTAACTTTAAGCTCAACAATTTTCAAAAACTATGAAGGGTCTGAGATTTTACCCTACTTGCAAGCTAGGCAGTTAACCCACACAGTTCCATGGGTGCTGGAAGAAACTCTCAGAGGAGATTAGGTTGGGGACAATGAACTATATCACAAACATATAAGGATATGGAACAGCATGAGTTTTCCTATTCACATTTGTATTCCTCACCCCAAGTCCTGTGGGGGTGATGCCAAGGAGCCCAGGTAGATTCTGGGTTTGTGGAACAGCAGAGAAACCTAAGCTTAGAATTAAAAACTGACTACAAGCAAACTTGCCTGCCCTTTATCATGGAGGCAGACACTAGCTCTGTCTGCCAGCCATTTTAACCTCGTGTTCTGTTTGTACCTTCAAAGCATATGGTAACATGTACCTCACCCTAGTATTCACTTGAGTAATATTCTTGGCTGAAGATCTCTGGAAAGTGAGTTCAAAGACAGAACCAATTAACTGAGTAATAATATCCACACATCTGCCCATTTGTTAATCCAAGAACAGTGTCAGGAAAATTCCTTGATACTACCAGAATAAGCCAGATAAAAATTAACTAAGTACTAAAAAGAAAGGAATCTTTCCTTCACAGCAAAACAGTTTTATAATCTAGTTTGAATACGTTTTAGTCGTCATTCTTTTAGGCTTATACATATGCCAGAAAAAAAAATAATCTGTGGCTAAAATGTTCTCTGTTTCACATTGCAACAGCTTTTAGTGCTGAGGAGAGACTGACAAGATTACTCCTGGTCATAAGAAGAGCCTGACAAACCTTCTAGTACAGAATGAAGTCTACCAGTTTCCCAATCCACTTAGGACTACTGTCAATGGACACACATTTCTTCAAGTTGAATGTCCAAAGGAAAAACTAAGGGAAACAGGAATTAATGGGGTTCCTTAATGGCATCAAGGGTCAACCCAACATCTGACTCGTTCAATGTGTGATATGAATATGCTTTAATATACTGAAGTGACTGGAGACCTCCATTACTGAATTAAAATAAAAGAAGTTGAATTAAAATTCCTTATCCCTGGAAGAGGAGCATGAAGAGATGCTGCCCACCCCAGAGAGATCCAGGAGCACCTAGGAGGTCCTTCTCTAAGCCCCAGAGACAGAAAGCCTACCTAAGCCTAAGACTAAACCAGAACCCTCTCCAGACTGATAAATAACAAGTAGGAAGTAACAGAAGAATAGTTCTGGGAGAAGGAAGGACAGAGTAAGAAATGGAATGAGATCTCTGTGAGGTACATGCAAAGGGAAGAATGAAAACTGAGAAACTGGAAGCCTTTAACCCACCAAGGGTAACCATAGCAACTGCAAACCTTAAACCATGCCCAACTACTAACTAGATTAACTCAAACCCCACAATGAAAGTCTAACAGAAGGAAAGGTGTGCCAGTTACCAGACACTAAAAACTGTTGACCTCAGCATCTACTCTCCTACTCGACTGCTGGCTTTCAAGACACAAAAGTTGTGAGGCATACAAAAAGGCAAGAAAAAACAACTCACACCCAGAAGACAAAATGATCATCAGAATCAGACTCAAATATGACTCAGATATTGAAATAATCTGACAGTAAATTTTAAATACCTATGATTAATATGCTAAAGGCACTAATGAAAAAAATGGACAATATACAAATTCATATGGGTAATTTCAGCACAGAAATAGAAATTGTAAGAAAGTACCAAAGAGAATGCTAAAATATAAAAACAAAGAAACAAAGATAAAGAATGTCTTCAACCAGATTATCCATAGATGAAATAAAGTTCAGGAAAGAATCTGTCAACTTAAAGGTTACATTAGTCAATTGAAAGCATCCAAAATGAAAACCAAAGAGCAGAAAACCCGAAAAGAACAAACAGAGCACCCAAGATCTCCAGCAAAAATACCAAATGATCTATCATATGTGTAACTGGGATCCCAGGAGAGGAGATAGAGAATGGAACAGGTGAAAAATTAAGAGAAGTACTGGCTAAGGATATTGTAAAACTAATGAAAGTAACAACTCACAGATCCAAGAAGCTCAGAGAACATAAAGCAGGATAAATACCCAGCCCTGCCATAAAACTCCCATATACCTAGATAGATTATATTGATATTACTGAGCACAGAAGACAAAAGAAATATTGAAGGCAGTCAGAGGGGGGAAATCACATATGTATAACAACAAAGGTAAGAACTAAATTTACTTTTTGTTAGAAATTATGTAAGATAGAAAAAACTGGAGTGACATCATTAAGGGCTGAAAGAAAAAAGAATTTGTCAATTTAGAATTCTATACCCAGTAAAAATATCTTTCAAAAATAAAGATGAAATAAAATGTGTCTTGGAAAAACAAAAACCTAGGGAATTCATTTTCAGAATACCTAATTCTGAAGAAATCTATAAGAAAGGCTATAGGCAGAAGGAAAAAAGATACCAGACAGAAAACTGGATCTATACAAAGAAATAAAGAACACTAGAAATAGAATAACTGAAAGTAAAACAAATGTTTTCTTGTTGTCAATTGCTCTAAAATATAACCAACTAACCAAAGATAAAATAGTAACTGCATTATAAATGCACATGTAAAAGCAAATGTAATATAAGGACAGCATAAAGAACGTGAAGTAGCGAGGTGCAATGATGCATGCCTGAAATCCCAGCTACTCAGGAGGCTGAGGCAGGAGGATTGCAAGTCCAGGGCCCTCTTCAGAACTTAGTGAGACCCTGTCTCAAAATAAAAAAGTAAAAAGAGCCTGGAGCATATAGCTCAGTGATAGAGTGCCCCTGAGTTCAGTCCGAGTACAGTAATAATATTAATAATGTAAAGTAGGCGCTCCAGGTCCGCGCGCGAAGGATTCCAGCGCTGAACGTTCTCTCCGCCAGCGCGGGTCCTCCGACCTTCAGGCCACCTCCACGATTCCGGCCGGCGGACCCAGGAGACTGGCCTAGAAGCCCCTCCGCCTTCTAGGCCAGTGGCCTCTGCCCTCTCCCGAGTGCCCAACGCTTTCCCCGCCCCGTGGTGACCGTGGTAGCTGTTCTTTCTGGTGCCTTCCAGAGGCCGGGGCGCGAGGCGAGACGCCCTCGGAGAAGACGGATCGGTGCAGGTTGGACTCCCGCAGAGATGAAGAGGCTTTTCTTTACCCAAAAGGAGTGTGCCCTACTTGGCCCTACCCCCTCCTTCCGAACTCTTCAGTGCGCCCTCCTAAGTGCTTCTGCAGGTGTCGGTACAGAACGGGGTTTCCCTAGGGATGTAACTGCCCGCGGTTAGGGGAAACGGGGCCTTCTGTGGGATAGAGGTTCACGGCAGGAGCAATGCACTTAATCTTGATCGGGGTCTTCTACTGGTGTGTGGTCAGGGTGCACACAGCACACAGTGGAGCTGATGCGGGAATGTGGGCAGGCTCAGATCATGTAGGCCTTGAATGCCACCGAGGGCTTTTGATAGCACCATAGGCAGTGTGGAGGATTTCAGCAGGGAGGGCAGGACCAGCTATGATTGGGAAATTCTCTAATGCTAGGGAAGGCTGGAGGTCAAATAGTCAAGGAGGAGGCTGGGGCAGTAGCTCAGGTGAAACAAATGGAACTTTAGCTGAACCAGGAACCTGGAAGGGAACAGATATAAATGGTTTTTAGGAGGAGGAATCCATGGTGTTTTAGAGCAGGTCCTTGGGTTCTCAGCCCTGAAAAGCAATGACCAGGCCGGGGAACCTGGGAGGAAGTTATTTCAGAGTAAAGATGCTGCACTCCGTGGGACATTGTGTTTCTGAGGTGCTCAGGAGACTTCACGGAGGGGGAAATCTTGTTCATTTTTATCCCATCCAGCCCTCCTGGCTTGGGGGAGGAATTTAGAAGACCCAGATTCTGCTAGTGTTAGCTTTGTTTTTTTGACAGGGGGAGAGTTCTGGGGGTTGAACCTGGAAGTGCTTTACCACTGAGCTGCACTCCCAGCCCTTTTTATTTTTTATTTTGAGACAGGATCTCACTAACTCGCTTTGGGCCTTAAGTTGCTGAGGCTGGCCTTGAACTTGTGATCCTCCTGCCTCGGCTTCCTCAGTCCTCCTCAGTTGCGGGGATTAGCACACCCTGCACACTAGGGTTTTCTGATGAGGCCAGGATTGTCTTGGCTACAACCTCCTCCTCCCACTAGACTGAAAAATCTGTCTGGGCCCACCACTCTCCTGGAGCCCTCCCCAGTAATAAAGAAAGCACAAGTTCAAAAAAAAAAATAATGTAAAGTAGTATAGTAATATTAGAAAGCAACCTCTGATTGATTAAATATGCATAAAGGTTTTTTAAAAGATTTTTAAAAGAAGTATAAATAATGAATGAAAAGTGGTGCTAAAAAGAACAATGAAAACGCTTAATTAATATGAGTGCAGTGAAGAGAAACAAAGAACAGATAGATAAACAGAAAAACAGTTAAGATTTTATACTTAGGCCATCTGTATCAATAATATTTTTACATGTGAATGGTCTAAACACATCAATGAAAAGGCAGATATTTTTGACTGAATAAGAAAGGTAAGACTGAATTCTATCTAGAAAAAAATCTGTTAAATATATAGTCTTAGGGCCAAAATAAAAGAACAGGAAGACTACTGTGGTTTATATAGTTTGTCTCTAAAGAGCTTGGGGTGGAAACATTGGGAGGTTGTACAACATGGCAAGCGGTATAGTCCAGTACAAGGTAATTGGGTCATTGGGGGTACTTCCTTAGGACAGATGTAGTTTTCATGGGACTCTGGTTAGGTCTCAAGAGAGGGTTGTTATAAAAGAGTAAGACTGATCCTTTTCTCGTTTCTCTTGGTTTCCTGTCTCTTCAGGTGATCCATCTTTCTTATACACACTCCTGTTATGTTGCCATCTACCATGACATGACACAGTTAAGAAGTCCAATATAATTCTGTTTGGACTTTCAGCCTCTAAAACTTGTGAATTAAGTAAACGGCTTTTCTTTATAAAGTTCCCAGCTTCAGGTATTTTATTATACCAATGGAAAACAAACCAATACAAAACATTCCTTTTAAACACTAACTAAAGACACTGAGAGTAGTTATATTAATATCTGAAAAAGAAGACCTAAGAACAATGAATACTATCAGAGATAAAGAGGATCAAACACAATGATGGGTTCAATAATGCAAAAAATATAACAATCCTATGTGTTTGTGTACCTAACAACAGAGCTACAAAATACCTGAAGTTGAGGGTAAAGAATGAATAGGCAGAGCACAGATCATTTTTAGGGCAGTGAAAATACTCTGTATGATATTATAATGATGGATACATATCAATATGCATTTATCCAAACCACAGGATAGATACCACCAAGAGTGAACCCCAACATAAACTATGAATGGTGGATGATTATGATATGTTAATGTAAGTTCATCAATTATAACAAATGGTACAAGCAGAATGAAGGAAACGAAAAGGTATGAAATGGAAAACAGAAAAACAGTAGAGAAAATCAGTAATGTTGACACTGTTTTTTTTTTTTTTTACGAGAGGATAAAATTGATAAACTGCAAAGTAACTACAAGTGCATCCCTAACTGTACTCTGGTTAGGGATGTTGATAATGGGAGAGGATATGCATCTATGGGAGAAGGGAGTTTATCAGACATCTCTTTACCTTCTTAATTTTGTGGTGAAACTTAAGCTGCTTTTAAAAATAAATATGTTGGATAAACATCAATTTCCAGTTTTAAAAAAATATGTGAAGTAAAAGCCAAGAACTGAAAGGAGAAATAAACAAATACACAATTTCTGCTGGAGACCTCAGAAATATCCCTAGGACCAAGTAGACAAAAAAAAAAAAAATCAATAAGGTTATAGCAGACCTGAATAACATTATCGTCAACTTGATCTACTTGACTTTATAGACCACTCCCCGAACAACAGAAGAATACATACTTTCTCCAGTGCATAATGGAATTTCATCAAGATAGATCATATTCCAGTCATGAAATAAACCTCAAATTTAAAAGAATAGAAATCATATAAGCATGTTCCCTGACCATAATTTAATTAAAGAAGAAATATAAAGTAGAATGATTGGGGAGTCCCCAAATATTTGGAATTAAATAAGACACTTCTGAATAATTCAGGGTCAAAGTGGAACTCTAATTAGAAATTAGAATATTTTTGAATTTGATTAAAATGGAAACAAAACATACATAATAATTCATTTCAACTAAAGCAGCACTTATAAGGGAATTTACAGCCTTATATGTTTACAGTAAGGAAGAAAAAAGAGCTCAAATCTTTAATTCAAGTCTTTACCTTAAAAAACTAGAAAAGTAAAAGTAAATTGAATATATAGAAAGCAGAAGGGAGGGAATAATGAGTGAAACTGAAAGCAGAGAAATGATGGAGAAAATTTTAAAAATCAAAGCTGGGGCTCTGGGTAGGGATGTGGGGGACAGTAAGATGGATAAATTTCAAGGCAAACTGATCCCATAAAGACACAAACTGCCAATATCAGAAATGAAAGAGGGGACATATCCATTGGTCATTAAAATAATAATGAAGGGGTATTAGGAACAATTCTTTATACCAAGAAATTCTACAACAT
Organism: Sciurus carolinensis; assembly: GCF_902686445.1. Taxonomy (NCBI): domain Eukaryota; kingdom Metazoa; phylum Chordata; class Mammalia; order Rodentia; family Sciuridae; genus Sciurus; species Sciurus carolinensis. Next base: position 86,004,481 of record NC_062217.1, on the reverse strand, counting down.
CTATTAGATCAAATGAACTGATTACTTGAAAGAAACAAATTGCCACAACTCACTCAAGAAGAATAGAAAGCTTTATTAGTTTGTGTGTGATAAAGAAATTGAATGTGTAGTTTAAAACTGGTCAACACAGAAAACTCTAGCCTCTGAAGGTTTCATTGCCAACTTTGGCTAAGAACTACTACCAAATATACATAATCTTTTTCAGAAAACTGATGGGGAGGAAACCATTCCCAATTCATTTTATGAGACCAGAATCATCCTAATACCAAAATACCAAGACATTACAAGAAAAATCACAATACCCATCCTGAAAACAGATGCAAAAATTCTCAACAAAAAAGAATAGTACATCATGACCAACTAGATTTCATCCCAAGAATGCAAGGCTGGCCCAGCATTTTTCAATGAATCAGTATAAATCATGATATAAACAGATTTAAAAAGAAGAACCATGTCATCATCCCAGTAGATATAAAAAATAATTTGACAAAATTGAAAGTCCATTCATGATATTAAAAATCAAAACTCTTAGAACCTAAGAATAGAAGGGAATTCCTTTAACATGAGTCATAAAATCCTATGCTAACATCATACTTAATGGTGAAAGACTGAAAGTTGTCCCCTTAAGGTTGGAAACAAGGCAAGACGTCCTGTCTCACCAGTTTATTTCATATTGGATGTACCAGCCAGTTCATTAAGGTAAGGAAAAGATGTTGAAAGCATAGAGATTTAAAAATAAACTGTCTCTATCCACATAAGACATGACATAGAAAATTCCAGAGAATCTAAAAAAAACCCCAAGGACTACAGAGTTCAGCAACACTGCAGGAAACAGGTCAACCAGGTCGATATAAAAACCTGATTGTATTTTGGGTTTTTACATAGTAACAATAATTGATAGAAGTTTTAAATGTCATGTACAATAGCACATATAAAAACAAATTATTTGAGCATAAATCTAATAAAATGTCTTAAGTATCTGTATTCTGAAAACTATAAAATACTCATGAAATAAGTCAAAGGAGTCCTAAGTAGAGTGGCAAGCTATAAAGATGGTCCACCATATCTGTGGGTTCCACATCTATGGATTCAAACAGTCACAGATTGAAAATATTCAGAAACAAAAATGTATCTGTACTAAACATTTATAGAATTTTTCTTGTTATTATTACTAACTAATACAGAATAATAACTACATAACATTTACATTGTATTAGGTACTATAAGTAAACTAGAGATGATTTAAAGTACAAGGGAGGATATGTGTAGGTTTTATATAAATAGTACACCATTTTATATAAGGGACTTGAGTATCTGCAGATTTTGGTATCCACAGGAATCCTAGAACCAGTCCTACATAAATACCAAAGGACAAGTGTATCGTATTCATGAATTGGAATACTCAAGATGTCAGTTGTACTCAATTTGATCTATTGACACATTGAAATGACAATAAAAATCCCATGTTTGTTTTTTAGATATCAAGAGATTGAGTTCTAAAAGTTATATGAAGTCAGAATACATTTATCTTGGCTAAAACTTACACAGTATATACACATATCAAAACATGTCACCCCATAAATATGTACAATTTTTGTATGTTTATGTATCAGTTGGTCTGAAGATATGATTCCATGGTTGAGTATGTGCCTAGCATGTGTGAGGCCCAGGGTTCAATCCCCAGTACTACCACACACATATAAAAAAATGTGTATATATATATATATATATATATATATATATATATATATATACACACACACACACACACACACACATATATATCTATATGTTTAAAATAATTTTAAATTTTATATTTAACAAAAAGAAAATACAAAGAAGTCAGAAGTAGTCAAAAGAATTTGGAGAAATAACAAAGTTGGATGACACATTATCTAATTTCAAGACTGACTTACTATATAAAGTTACAACAATTGAAAGAAAGTAGTTTTGGCACATACTATTAAAATGACATGTGGACTGATTCAACATAAAAAGAGGCAAGAGAAATCCACACAAATATAGTAAGCTGACTTTTTTTTCCCAAGGTGCAAAGATAAGACAATGGAGAAAATAGTGCCCAATAAAGGGTGCAGGTACATTTGGATTTTCATATACAAAGAAATGAAATTTGATCTATACCTTATATCTTACATGAAATTAATTCAAGTGAATCATAGTCATGAATGTAAAATTTTAAAATTGTAAATTTTATAGGATAAAACAGAAGAAAATATGTGCAGCATTAGGTTAGGCAAAGAATTTTTAGATATGACTCAAATGTCAGAAAGCATAAAATACTGATAGACTACTGAAACTAAAAGTTTTTGCACTGTGACTGTTAATAAAATGAAGAGATAAACTAATCCTTTGCTGAAGACTGGAAAACTAATAGACCCAGAACAGTTATTTATGTTTCCCAAGGTAATACTGAGTCAATGAGACCAAGGACTCCTGACTGGAAAAGTCTTTCACATCATTCACCAGGGCCATTTCCAACCCTCCTGCCCTTTTATCATTTCTTACAATACACAGGATTCTAGTTATTTCCCCAAATTTCCCATCATCTTCTCCTGTACCCCTTCTGCTTATATAGCTGATAACTGAAAGGGAGGGAATACTTTGTCACCACCCTCTGACAATCTGATAATTGAGTCTATGAAATAGACTGGCGGCAGACAGATTAACAGTAAAAAGGAACACAAATTTACTACATGCATGGGAGCATCATAGAAAAAAACAAAGTGAATACCCCCAAATCCAGTGACATCCAGAAATTTATATACTATCTTCATGGAGGACAGGGAAACGGGGAGGTAGGCAACCTAGGGAAGAGCAAGTGATTTAGGGGAAAAATAAATGGGCCTTCAAAAGAATATGTGGGGGAAAACATGAAGAGATGAACTGCAGAAAAACAGGAGAAAATATTTGCAAATCATATTTCTGGAAAAGGACAATTTCTGAAAAAGGACTTAACCAGAATCTATAAAAACCTTTTAAAACTCACAATTAAACAACTAATTTTTAAAAAGCAGGTACTCTAAATAGACAATTCACCAAAGAAAATAGACGGATGTCAAACAAATATGCAGAAAGATCCTCAACATCATTAATGATTAGGGAAATGAAAATTAAAGTCATTTTCAGTAGGATCTTTCCTTTTTTCTAGTCTATACATATAGACAAATGATTTGGAATTTGTTCCTTTAACAAAATGGTACCTATTTTACACATTTTTCAGCAATTTACCCCCCTCTTTGATATCCAAGAACACCTTTAATAGCTACTTGGGCCCCCATGAATGGATGTGCCAGGACTTAACCATTTCTCTATTGTGGACATGGAGGTTGTTTCCTATTTTTTGTTAACATTAACAATGCTGTGATTAAATCTTCGCATCACATTGTGTATACATGTAGCATTTTTTGCAACGTAGAATACTAGTACATAGGAAGCAATAGTTTATTTTTTCATTACTAATTGCCAAATTATCCCTTCCTTTGAATGGAAAACTGGTGGCTACCAATTTACCCTCCTCAGGACAATCAGAATAATCATTTCACCATGTCATCATTAACAATGGTGTTAGCTCTTCAGTCTGTGCCAATCTCCAAGGCGAAAATAATAGGCAGTTGTTCTTTTCTAAGGGATCAGTAATTCAAAAGTTTATTGAAGGATAACATACAAACAGGAAAGTGAACACACAATGAGCATATAGCCCTACGAGTTTTCACAAAGTGGACACACTGTGGGACCAGCACAGAATCCTTTCCTGAAGTCCAGTGCCCTCTGCCTCATGCAGACATGCACTACCTACCACCACCAGGGATAGCCACTGTCTTGACCTTCACAGTCAACTGGTATTTTATTTTTCATTTCCCTACTTACAGAGCTTATGATCTTTATATGTTCACTGACTATTTGGTTTTCCTTTTTATGAATTGCCTGTTCCTATTCTTTACCCATTTTTCTATTGGATTCTTTATCTTCTAGAACATCTGCGTGGTTTTTAAAAAAATTTTTGTAGTCGTAGATGGACAGCATGCCTTCATTTTATTTGTTTATTTTTATGTGGTGCTGAGAATTGAACCCAGTGACTCACATGCAAGGCAAGCACTCTGCCACTGAGCTACAGTCCCAGCCCTTGAGTGTTTTTTAATGCTTATTTTACCCATCTCATGCTTATTTTTTCTTGTTTACTTTGAGTGAGATATATATTATATATTTTATGTATTATAGATTATATATGTAATATTATAAAGCAAGATTTATTAATCTTTACTAAAAAAGACATGGAAGTTCTGGATACCCATTTTTTTTAGACATCCTACTAGAGCCATAAGGAAAATGTATGTATAAAGTTGGTTTCTGTAGTGTAGTGGTTATCACTTTCACCTCACAAATGAGAAGTCCCCAGTTCAAAACCAGGCAGAAACAAGGTGTTCTCAGAAAAAAAAAAAAAAAAGTGAAATGAAATGTGGGTATTACTAATACCAAGTGAATACAAGCTTGTCCTCAAACAGCTCAGTACAAAGGAGAGAAACATCCGGGTAAACAAACTACCACAAGACAGCAAGAACTATCCAAACTAAGATTGTGGTCATGGGTCAGTGATGAGATAGGACCTGACTGTTTTTAAAGTATATGAACACAGTAATAGACCTACGCTGAGTCTCTAAGAAGAGCAAGTTTTGTTTTTGTTTTTAAGTATAGTATGGTGTATAAAAGTTACTTACTAATATTTAATAAATGGATTTATAAAAATGGGAGAAAAAAGGAAGTCTTCCAAGAATATATTCTTGGAGCTGATCTTCTGAGATGAACAGGATCCCTCCTCAGAGATGTAAGTAACAGCTAATGTATGTGAATGAATAAGGCAGATCCCCCAAGCACAGGCATGCTCACTGCCCTCCACAGTGCTACACTCTGTGGGAAGTGAGGGTGGAAGAGATGAGGGGAGAGGGACACAGGGTTCCCAGAGGATGTGTTAAGAGTATCCCACCAAGGAGCCAGCCCTGTATCCTGTCAACAGGAGGAAATAATGTAAATGTTGGAAATAGTGGAGGATTAATCTGAATGTCCATTTAGAAAATCTAAAGCAATGTCAAAAGAGAGAAAGAAGAATTGGATCCAGAACTGGTCCAGGAAGTAGGATCATTCTATGGTAGCAGGTTGGATGTGGGAGGTCTGAAGCTGAGGATGATTCCCAGGAATCTAGTTCATATAAACTGACAGATAGTGCTGCCCATGAAATCCTTTAGAGACTCAGGATACAGATGACTATCTTTGAGTAGGTGGATATTAGGGCATTTTTTCAACACTCACACAATAAAAGCAATGACCAAATCTGTTGCTTGAAAACAAAGCAACGAAATAAACTATGACAGGTTTGAGCACTGCCCTAAAGAAAGTTCTGGAATCCAGCCAGTACTCTTAGGAAGAGAACATTTTTAGTGACTTGCCAATCTGAGCATTTTCTTGGCAGCCTGGTAAGCCATTACATACCAGCACAAGCCATTTAGCAGCCTACATTTAAAATAATAACTAAGTAGTTGTTTCACTCTTGGCCATATTTTCAAAAAGAGATCACACATTAAATCCACTTGTCTTTGTTTAGGCCTGTAGCTACTGTATAAATCCAAGGCTCTCATTTCAAGGGAGTCTCAAGTTTGGCAGTTCACTTAGTTCTGGTCAATTAGAGGCAGTTATTGGGTTTATTCCTTCCTAAAGTAACAGGTTTATGGTGTAGTTTTTCTAATATTCATAGGAAATGTAGCCTTCATAATTAGAAATAAAATCAAAGGTGCTGAAAAGACATAAGTAAAACTGCTGGTATAATTATCATTACTAATATTGCCAAACAGTACCTGGTATGCAGTAATTACTTTATATACCTTCCTATTTAATTCTCATAGTAATCACATGGTTTAGATCTGAAATGTCCCCCAAAGGCCCATGAGGTAAATACTTGGTCCCCAGCCTAAGATGCTATTGGAAAGTGGGGGAACCTTTAAAAGGTTGGACCCAGGGAGAGGTCTTAGGTAACTGGGGACATGTGCTCAGAGTGGATTGTCGGATGGAGGTCTCCTCCTCTTCCTCTTTGTTTCCTAGTTGTCATAAAGTAAGCAGCTCCCTCTACCACATAACTCCCCCATGATGTGCTGCCTTGCCACAGGCCCAAAGGTCAACCCATCATGGACTGAAACATCTAAAATTATGAATCAAAATAAACATTTCCTCTTAAGTTGATTTATCTCAGCTGTTTGTTTCAGTAATGGAAAGCTGACTAACACAAATCATATATTATCTGCACTTTGTAAATGAGAATTTCACAAAGCCCCTACAACTAAGATAGAAACAGAGTGGGCCTGAAGCCATGCCTGTCCAGTCCTCCAACTGCATGTCTACACTCCCCAGCTCTCCTGTAGCCAGCACTGCAGTGACCCACACGTCATTCACACCTGCCAGGCAGCCTGCACATAGGGCCTTTGAAAAATTAAATATGCCTTATCTCTACAAAAGTAAGAAATGTTCACTGATGAAATTTTAGAAAAATCTCATTCAGATTCTGTCTCTAAGAGATATTAGTCATGGACTAATATCCAACTGTGTTCTTCCTTAAAAAAACATAATCACCATACATAGAAGTTTGCAATCTGTTACTTTTCCATCATTGTATCATGAATGGGTCATTCCAAGTGAAGTTTAATTAAGAAATGCAGTACTTGATTTTACTCAAGGAAAAAAAAAATATATAGGATCCCTTCTTGTATGTCACTCTGAAGGAGGCCAACAAGTGTAAAAATCTCCATCACGCATGTTGAATGAGCATTTTTCCTCAGTCTCCAGGGAGACATTTTACCATTCCCTTTCTGCATAAGGTGTTAAAAGGACCTCAAATCCTGTTTATTTTCCAAAGAGGGTAAGGGTTTCCTAAAGGCAAAAGTTACCCATGCACTTGCTAAACCAAGAGCCTATACTTACCCTTTCCTTAAAAAAAAAATAGGCACTTCCCTATTACTTAATTTTAGCATTGACCATGGAAATGCAAATTAAAACCATCACCTATCATTTCACAGTAAACAACAGGCAAAATAAAAAAAAATTAAAGAATCTGATGGTACCAAGTTTTGAAGAAGATGTGAAGAAATGAAAACTCAATATAGCTGGAAAATGTATAAAATGACACATTTTGAGATTTGTGACAATATAACATTATGACATAGGACATGCAGAAGAATTAAAAATACACAAATCCTATAAACCAGATATGTTAACTCTAGGCATATATGTAGGGAAGAACTCACATGACCACAAGGAGGCTATAAAAAGCTGTGTGAGGCACCATCACATCTAAAAGCAAGAAGCTGAGAAAACCTAAGTGCCTATCAAATAGAGACTGTATAGATTGTAACCTATTCATATTAACTGGCATTAAAATGAACAAAAAGGAGTTGATGAAAGAATAGATTTCAAAAATCATGAGCCTGAGTGAATACAGCAAATTTCAAAACTCTGAACATTTCTACATATATAAATACATGCATTATGTAAATTATATGTAGCATTTAAATAAAATTTAAAGTACACAACATAGTGTGGATGTTACTTACTGATTGTCAGAAATATGTACTAAGAGTATAAAAAATGGACAGAAGGGCTACCCTTCCAATTTGTGGTGATCGTGACCTTCAAGGAGAAGGATGGAGGAGAGATGATAACAGGGAGAGGGTCCACTGGGAACTTATTATATTTATAGTTTTTGTTTTAAAGAAATAATGGAAAGATTCAAGGAAAAAGAACAAATGCCAGGTGTGGTGGTACACACCTGTAATCCCAGCAAACAGGGAGACTGAGGCAGGAGTATTACAACTTTGAGTCCAGCCTGGACAACTTGACAAGACCCTGTCTCAAAATAAAAAATGAAAAGGGCTGGGGATATAGCTCAGTGGTAGAGTACCCTGGGGTTCAATACCTAGAACCACGAAAAAAAAAAGGAAGAAGAGGAGGAAGACAAAAAGGAGGAGGAGGAGGAGTTGTAGGCTTGTGTTAGTTCAAAGTGGTGGATGAGTGGAAATTATCCTCCATACTTTTCTGTTTTTGAAATTTTTCAAAGTCAGTGAAAAATAATACAGAAGTAGGATTAATGAGTGTTAACATACCTTCAAACAGCACATAATTTCCATATCATATCAGTATTTCAGAAAAAAAACTTTTGACCATATTCTACAAAGCAAGCCTGTTACAAAGCCAGTCAAGAACGTCACAAGAACTGTCCTCATTCTATTTTCTATTATTGGCAGTACAGGTAACTACATACACGACATATACAGTTGATCTAGTAAGACCAATACAGAGAAACAGAGGGAAATCTACAACTTGCTCCCTTGTCTTATAGTGACATTTTTTCTAAGTAGTACCAATGGGACTACTTCCTTCTTAAAAACCACCACACAAATATAGGTTCCTACTCTCCTTTAAAAAACACTTAAGTTAATTTCAGGTTATCATTATAAACAATGCAGTAATAAACATCCTAGAATGTATGCTCTTGTGCAAGTGGAGACTATTTCTAAGGGTAGAATTCTAGGGCTAAAATTACAGCGAGGACCTGCTTAAAATGAATGGGGTGCTGTGAGCCCTTCAAACTATACTTAAGTCCTTACCTTTGGTTTCTGCCAATGTACTTTATTCAGACATAGAGTCATGTGGATAAAATCAAATTAAGATGGGGTTTTATAGGGGGCTCTTGGGGTCAAGGTTTAGAGTGGGCCTTAAACCCAATGACTGGTATCTTTATAAGAGAAAAGAAAAGGAGATTTGGGCATAGAGGAGGCACACAGGGAAGAAGATCTCATGAAGACAGAGGGAGAGAATGGAATGTTGTAACAGCAAACCACATAATGCAAAGACAGACAGTCACACCGGAAGCCAGGATGGGGCAGGAGGGAGTCTTCCTTACAGACAATAGCAGAAACACGTCTCTACTGACACCCTGACTTACAATATATAACCTCAAGAACTGAGAGAATTCATTTTTATTACTTTGAATAATAAACTCTCATGGTAGCCCTAGGAAACTGACAGGGAAATCAGTCTTAATCCCCCCGGACTCATACACCACCATGAAGAGAGTTCAAACACACTCACCAAGGCTCCTTTATCAATCTTTGATTTTTCCAATTTGATAGGGCAAAAAAGACTTATAGACTTTCACCATTTTTGACTTTTGCATATATTTTGTATGAATGAACCAGTCATTGACATTGTTTGGCTTATTAACAATGGGCTTCTTGATTTATAGCAGTTTTTTTAATATATAATCATCCTCTTAAAATATATTTCACTGCTGTAAATGTTCTCCCAACCTGTTATTTGCTGTCTCATTTTGCTCAGTGCCTACCTCACAGACATGCTTGACTCATGTCACTTTTGCTCTAGAGCCCATTTCATGTGACGAAAGCCCAGAGAGCTTTTCAAGAATATAATTGCATTCCCCAATGCACAGCCCCCTTCACCAGAGCCACGAAGAAACATTCTTCACCTTTTTCGAAGCAACTGTAATAATGTTTTCAGTCCAGGAAGTCCCTTCATAGGAACCCTTTAGTCAATAAAAAGGATTTTCATGTTTATTTCATGTTAAATTTGTTCTTATTTGCTAAGTGAAATGTCAATCCTAAAAAACCAAAGGTTGAATGTTTCTCTCTGCTATGTGGATGTTAACACACAACAAGGGGGAAGGAGAGAATAAAAGTTCAGGGGATGAGACAAAAGAGAATGAAGGGAAGGGAGGGGGAACAGGAATAGGAAAGACAGTGGAATGAATCTGACACAACTTTCCTATGTTCATATATGAATACCCCACAGTGAACGTCCACGTCATGTACAACCACAAGACTGAGATCCTAGTTAGAATAAGATATACTCCATGTTTGTATAAATATGTCAAAATATATTCTACTGTCATGTAAAGCCAAAAAGAACAAAGTTGTTTGTATGTCAAAATATACTCTACTGTCATGTAAAGGCATTTAAAAAATGAAAGAAAAGATATGTAGGTTGAGTAGCTCTTATCTAAAGTGCTTAGGAGCAGAAGTATTTTGGGATTGGGTTTTTTTCAGATTTGAGAATATTTTAATATACATAATGAGATACCCTGGGGATGGGACCCAAGTCTAAATATAAAATTCATTTATGTTTCATATGTACCTCACTATAATTTGGATCTGCAATGTCCCCCAAAGGCACATGTGTTAAAATCTTGGTCTCCAGACTGTGCACTATTGAGAGGTGGTGGAATTTCAGAAGGTGGGACCTAGTGGGGAGAAGTTAGATCACTGAGCATGTGCCCTTGAAGGGAACACTGGGACTCTAGCCCCTTCCTGTTTCGCTTTTTACTTCCTGACTGCTAGGACATGAACTGCTACATATTCCCACCATGATGTACTATGCCACCACAGGCCCAAAGCAACAGGGCTAAGTGAGTATAGACTAAAATCATTCACCAAAATAAACCTTTCCTCCTTCTAAGTTGATTATCTTTGGTATTTTGTCACAGGGACAGAAAGCTAACACATGCTTTCTATGCATAGCTAAAGGTAGTTCTCTACAATGTTTTTAATAATTTTGTGCATGAAATAAAGTTTTATAGTGCGGAATTTTCCATTGGGGGCATTATTCAAGCACTCAAAATGGGATAACTCTGGAGTTCAGATTTTTGGATTAGGGTATGTTTGACGTGTACCAACAATTTAATAGGTTATGTAGAAGAGCACAGTGATTTCTTTAAAGTTCCTTTATAAACATTTTAAGGCTGGACAATATCCACAACTTAAAGAATTTCAAACTTTTAAATACCCAACTATTCACTAAGCTTAGTGGCTTAAAGGACACACAAACAAAGTTTCACAGCAGGATAGTGTTTGAATGAAGCCCAAACCTAATCTGGGAGTCACAAAAACCCAAGACTACACCCCACTCCCTGCTGGCCTACTGCGTGGTCTCAGGCAAGTCACTTGACCTCTTTGGACCCCTGAACATCAGAGAAACAAACATGGAATAATTTAGCAATGAACCAAAACACAAAGGTGTCAAAGGTTTTCTGGGAATGGGCTGGGTAAAAAATTCCTAGGACCTCCTCAGGAGTAACTTGGAGGTTGGGTTTCATTTTCTCTCATGAAAGGAAAGGGCCATAAGTAAGCAGTTGGAGAACATCACTGTTGGGCCTTAGAAGGAATAACAATCCCTTGACCAAGAGTCAGAGAAAACAGAGGCAGATACCAATCACATTGCAGTTTTACAGTTTCCAAGGGGGCAGATTCATACCACTCCCTATTTTGCAACATTATTTTGAATATTCTCTTCTCAGCAAAGACCTGGCATCAGTCCATAGAGTTGACCAGAACACCAGTAGCCATGATATGACATGCTAGGCATGGCCTAGCAGCCTTCCAGATGCCCCTTCTGTAGATGGGACAGGAATTCTTAACATGTATTAAAAAGCACAAAAGATAAAGGAAAAGATTGGAAAATCTGATGGCACCAAAATGAAAGAAATTACGTGTGTAAAAAGACACCAAAAAAAAGGCAAAACAGCTTGCAATTTTTGTATGGTCAAATACTAAAACATAGGATTTAGGATGTAAAATTTAAAAAGAATTGCTATGAGTCAGTTAAAAAAAAGTTAAAAGACTTTATTTAAGTGGGCAAGGTATAAAGCAGACACTGTAGAGAAAGAAAAGGAAGCCAAAATGTCAACCTCTTCAGTAATCAAGGATATGCAAATTAAAGCTATGAGTTAGCACTGCACAATGAACAGACTGGCAAAAATTTAAATGTTTCTCAGAAAGTGCTGGTAAGAAAACAAATTGGTATGCTACTTTGGAAAACTGTGTGTGTGTGCACATATGTGTGTGTATACACAAATGCGAGGTCAGAGTTGCACCTGCTATACAAAACAGAGGGTCTATGCTTAACTACATACCTTAATTGTGTGCATGAACAAAATAAGATATACATAAGAATATTCACTGCAGTGTTCTTTTTTAATTTTTTTTCTTGTTGATGGACTTTATTTTATTTATTTATTTATATGTGTTGCTGAACATTAAACCTAGTGCCTCACACATGCTAGGCAAGTGCTCTACCACTGAGCCACAACCCCAGACTCAAGCAGCATTCTTTATAATTCAACATTGTTGATAATATTTAGACATCTATTAACTGAGGACAGACACATAAATTGTAGAATATGTGTTTTAAACACAGCAATGATTGAAGACGAGTTGTAGAAAAGATCATACAATAAGAAAACATTTAAATAAAGTTCAAATTCACAAGTACAATACTATGCATTGTTACATGTAGTAAAATTACACAAGGTGGGTGGGGCATAGCTCAGCAGTAGAGTGCTTACCTAGCATGTGTAAGGCCCTGGATTTGATCCACTTACCACAACACATACATGCAGTGAATGATGAACTTCACATAGTGATGCCTTGGGGGCAAAGGAAAGCTATAATAGGGAACTGTATTTGTGATGTTTGGGGGCTTTTCCCCCTTATATTGGGTGGATATAGAGGGGTCTTCATTATATTGTTCTGTATCTTTTTGTGTATCTACATATATCATTTAAAATGCTACAAAGCCCACCTTAAAAATACCTGGAAAGATAGACATCACCTTTGACAGGATGATTCTCTTTTATCTACAATGAAACATGTTAACTATTTGAATTTTGAAAAGGGAGCTAAAGATGCCTATCATTTTCCAGTTTTGTAATCTGTGAGCATTCTTCTCTGATTCCAATTTATCCTCAAAAATTATTTTATGATGAAGTCATAACTTAGCTATTCAACTATCTCCAGTATAAACCAAGACCACTGGTAGGATTCACTCCACTGGCCATCAACAGAATAAAAAGAAGTAAGCTTCTTTCTAGAAACACTAATATCACCTTCTCCCTATACCATTTTTCCTAGTTTCTAATGTGCTGTGAATCACAGACCTACATCCAAGGCTTATGGAAGCTTTAATGTGACATCACAAAATGCAGAGTGTTAACTGCAAGCTCCACTGCTATGGAGAGCGTCCCTATTTCATCCACAGTCAGGTTTCTCAACAAATCTGCCTGCCACAGTAGGATGAATTGGACATAACTTTCCTATGATCATATATGAATACATGACTAATGTAACACCACATCCTATACAACCACAAGAATGGAAAGTTATACTCCATGTATGTAGGAAGTATCAAAATATACTCTACTGTCATGTATAACCAAAAAGAACAAATTTTTAAAAAGATATAGAAATTCAAATAAATGTGGGTAGTTACCACATGTTTTTAGAAGTGATAGTTAAAAGGTTGTGGTGATGTCCCTGTTATATTGGAGGCTCATAAATTTGTACTCACTTAGAATTGCACAGTCCCTGATTTGCTGGACGTATCAGAAAAGAAATAGGCAGTGGTTATTTTTAGCTAAATAATATTTGGTTCAAATTAAGCAAAATAACTAAAATCAGTATTCAAGGTATTACATGATTTTTTAATGTTCATTCAAAAGAAATGTTCTAATTTCATATATGGCTTTACCCGAATACTCATAATATTATTACTATATGTAAACAAGTACACAAAGTGCTTTAATAGGAAGTTATGTTTAGCAACCTATGATACATAAGTTTATTAATCCATTTTTCATTACCATAACAAGATACTTGAGATAAGTTAACTTTATAAAGAAAAGAGGTTTTAAGCTCCATTTGAGGAAATGAAAGTTCAAGCAGCATAGTCCTGACTCTGGCAAGAGTACAACAGTAAATAGTAGAAATACTTGAGGGAGGAAGAACAGATCACATCACCAAACCAGGAAGCCAGAGAGTGACTCAGGGATCAGGATCACTGTCCACAAGAGTTTCCTTAATTCCTTAGGAGCACAGCTCCCCCAATAACCTAAGGACCACCCAGTCAGCTCTACCTCTTAAAGATCCTAGAACCTCCCAACATTGCCACACTGGGGACCAAGTCCCTACCCAATGCATGAACACTTTAGGGACACACTCAAACCATGTCCAAACCATACCAGTAAGTTATGAATTTCCAAAGGGGGTATTATTACAGAAGGAAATTATATACAACAATATAATATTTTTAAAAATCTATCTGCCAAAGATACAAAACGAATCTACCTTCTGAAACTTTCTGAGGCCCTTCTGCCTAAAATAAGTTGTAAAAGTCTTAAAAGTTATATGTTATTTTCTTCAAGAGATGAACCATATATAAGATGTCAAGGAGAAAACGCATGTTCAAGTTTAAGAGCTTTATTTTCAATTCCTTTATTCACGTCATTCAAGTCCAGGCCCAACAGTCCTTTATTAATACAACTTTAATCTTCCTTATATGAACCTTTGGACAAAACAAGCAATGTTTTGTACCTCTAAACCTACAATCAGGTTTTAAAAGTACCAGGAAGCCTTTCAAAAGTTCAAGTCTGGGTCAACATGTAATTTATCATATTTACCAGTCAGGATGCTTTCAGCTAGAAGTAATCAAACACCTAATTCAACCTGCCTTAATCAACAAAGAAATGATTTGGCTCACATCTCAGAAAGGCCAGAAGTGGGGTGAGACTCAGGGGCCAATTACACAATGGCTGGGACTTTAAGAGCCTTATATTCCTTCTTATATTTGCCTCATCTGTAAACTGGTAGCAAAATGGCTGCACCATTCCTCGTCCTCATGGCCAAGCATGACAATGTTTTGTTTCTTTCACAGCTTTCTTAGGAGAAAAAAGAACCCGAAGCTACAGGAAATTTGTCTAGGTCTGGGCTGAGCCATTTGCTCCTCCTTGTACCGATACCTGGCTCCACAGGAGAGAGAGCTGTTGCTGACAGGGAGGTGGATTCCCTGATGGGCATAGACCAGTTAAGGCCGTGTCCTGAAGCTACTTCTTTATACCCAGTGGAACATAAAAGTAAGGTAAATGGACACTGAAGGGTGTCTTAATCTGTCTAGTGGCTAATAACAATACCATAGACTGGGTAAGTTAAAGAAAAGAGGTTTATTTTGGCTCGTAGTCTGGTCCAAGGTGGAGGGGCGGTATCTGGTGATGACCCTCTTCTTGGCAGAGTTCAAGGCAGGACAGGCAACAAACAGTAAGAGATGAAGTATGTGAGAGACCTACCTAAGCCCACTTTTATAGCAGACCCACTCTCAGGATATTCCCTGAACCCATTAACACATGAATGAATTAGTCAACTCAGAGGAGCAGAGTCCTAATCACCTCTTAAAGGTTCCACTCCTTAATATCTTATAATGCGGATTAAATTTCAACGTGAGCTTCCGAGGAGACAAACCATGTTCCAACCATAGCAAGAGAACAACCACAATATTTATTATATATCCTGGAAATTTAGGATCAAATTTAATCTTTTACACCTAATAATCCTTTAAAAGGCTATGGATAACAAGATAGCCTTGAGTTTGGGAATAAAGCTAAAACCATCTTCCCTCTGTAACACAGTCTCTTCCTCTATCCCAAGAACAGAAACACATTCAGCAGTCCCTTGTTGCCAAAATCAAAGTAGCTGCAAGAGGGAAGAGAGAAGACTTCACGAGACGCATTAGGACACCCCTTCTAGCACTCAGAAAACCTCTCCTGATCCCAAGACTCAGACTCAGCTCTGGATGCAAGTTCAAGTGCAGGCTGGAGCACTGGTCTGCTCTAGTATGCAGATGTGTGCTTCCACAGAGCCCAGGCCGCTGCCCAAGTGGAAGGGAAGATCAAGTCAAGATCCCCTGGGGCCAGGATTGAAAACCACAGTGGAATGCGTCCAACCCTCAAAGGGCTCAGCACCACATGAGCAGTGACATCGGCCAGCCCCCTGGGGATTTTCTACTTTTCCAGAGACTGACACAAAAAACCAATTCATTGTTCTCTCTAACAGATAAGAACAGAAAGAGAGAGGAAAGCATTTTGAATGGCTACATTTAAACCCCAAACATCATTTCTCCCAGAGCCTTAAGACTAAAAGAACAAAACCATCACACATACATTTTCTTTTGGAAATCAAAATTAAAGAGTCTTCCCCCCCACCCCCCAAATAAGAGCTCATATCATCTGGTCCAAAAGTCAACATACAGAAGTTGTCTCAGGCGTCAAAAGGTATCATAATTGTGAAATAATATCAAGCCAAATGTACAGTGGTTGGGTAAGTTAGGATAAAGACTATAAAAGAGTATCACATGGCCAGTACAAAAATGGTCACAAGAACTATAGAGCAACATGGAATACGTCAATATTTGTTCTTTAACAAAAACTACACACGAATTTTTTAAAGGTAATTGAAAAAGAAAAAAAAATCCAAAACTGATAGTAAAGGTCATATAGGTTGAGTATCTCTTATTCTAAAATGCCTGGGATCAGAAGAGTTTTGGATTTC
The DNA here is from genome assembly GCF_902686445.1 of Sciurus carolinensis. NCBI lineage: Eukaryota > Metazoa > Chordata > Mammalia > Rodentia > Sciuridae > Sciurus > Sciurus carolinensis. The sequence continues at coordinate 85,988,036 of NC_062217.1, read as the reverse complement.
AGAGTTTTCTAGGGTTTGGAATATTTGCAGGGCATTTCTAATCTGAAAATACAAAAAATGTGAAATGCTCCAAAATCTCAGATTTCATATTTGGATTTTGAAGCATTTGAGATTTTTGGATTCTCAGAGATGCTCAACCTGTACTTCAAAACCAGTTTACTTGGTGCTCCTTCCCATTGGTAATGATGACATTCATAGCTAAACACTTATTGTACATTTGTACTCTTCTTAATCCTGAACATGTAGGCACCATTTCCTCCTTGCTATAGCCTTATAGGGTGGCAACTACTATTATCTCCATATAACAGATGAGTAAATTTGGGTTTTCTAAACTTCCGATAACATGGTTGGCCATGCTCTACCTCCAAAAGGAAGAGGGTGGCAAGTTAGAATCAAAGCTTCCTACACAAACACTGCCTGCATATTTAAAAAGAGGGAATTCTGGGGTGCTAAGGACAGAGTGGGGTCCTCCAAGGCCTGTTTTTGGCTCATGTAGGTAGTCGATTCAGTGAAGGAAAAAGAAACCGATATCTATTCATGGCGACTCTACTGGACTACTTTCTGGATCTCCCAGTCCCCAAGAGCCAGGGGGTTATGTGGATCCTGACTTGGGAAAAAACGGAAACCCAAGAAATCTCGGCACTTTGGTTAGGGTTAGGCAGGGGAGGGGAAGGTGGAGGAAACTGGGCAACAAAGGGAGTCCACTGTCCTCTTAGCATTTGAGAGGTGAAATCTCTCTGTGGACTCTCTCCTAGACCTCCTTTTGCTGACAGGATGTTCAGATTGGGTGCTGCCAAGACCCAGGCTCACTGGGGGAGGGATGGGGAGCAAACTCAAGTGTCTACATTTCTCATACAGGAAGCAAGTGAATTAAGGGAGGGGCAGGTAAAAACTATGATCTTTAATCTAGTTCTTATTTTCTCACTTTTGATTGAAATATGAAAACAAGAAATATTGTGCTGTATTTTTGCTCCACAGTACAAAAACAATGATATATGGCAATGGACACTTGGCCTTGGAATTGAGGAAAGAGCAGAGGTGACAGGACACAGGCAATGCCTCATAGTTGCCTATCATTAGCACTGTTGCCGGAACATAGGAGTTTAAGGAACCACTAGACAGGTATAATTTATGTCAAGATTTCCAGACTTTTGAACATCACTGAATCATTCAAACAAACAAAACACATATATTTTAAAGTTGTATATGGCCAAATTCAGCTCCTGGTTTCAGCCTGAGACCTCCGAGATAGTCTTAAACTGGAAGAGCTAAAGGAGTCCTTGTTATCTTAGGGGACCTAGCCTATGTGAGGGGTCAAAGCTCATCGTGAAATAAAGAGTGTGACTGGATGCCAAGGTCACTGTCCCAGGACCTGTAGAACCTCCTTCCCAGCACAATAACATGGTCTCTGTTATAAAAGAACAAATATGCCATAGAACAGGATCCTGATTAAGGTGGGGTTAGGGAAGCATGATATAAAACTTTACTTAAAATTCTACAGAGATTAGAAAGAAAACAGGAAAACCATAAACAAGTAATATGTGAGGATGATGAGACTCGAGATAGGTCATTTTTTATTTCTCATTTTATCACTGTTTATATAATAAAACAATAACTCTCACCTATTCGAACATCTCAGGAAAGTACCAAAAACATATCAAGTTAATTGAGTATAAGTAACAGGGTAATTTTTTGTGTGGATCATCCATCATGGCTATTATTAAAAGGTATTAGCTTCCATTTCTTAATCTCTAAAGAAGGGGGTTCCCTACTGTGGGCTAGGGAAACAGCAGACAATGAACAAAACCATTCAGTACAAATAGAAAAGGACAAATATGTGGTCCTGAACTCTACAAAGGACAGCAGTTGGATGTCAACTATAGCTACTGAAAATTGCTCCACTTAAAGACAGATAATAGCCAGGGTTTTAAGGTAGTGACTATATTTTTCATAATTCTTTCCACTTTCAGTCACAACAGTGACTTTTAAAGTGCTCACTAGGGATCTCGGAACACACCTCAAGTCCAGTGCAGGGTCCTAACAGCAGGTGGTCTCACAGTGCTCACCTAACCTCCTTCTCCCCAGACTGCACAAGAGATGAGTTGTGAACTTTCTTCTACTGAGTTAGAAGGACAGCACATGTTTCACAAGCAATGAATTTAATAAAGCAATAAACACACAAAAAGTTCTGTGTTGCAATCCAAAAAGGTTTACCATGAGCCAGCCTAGCCCATATTTGACATCACACATAATTATTTCATGAAATTCCCATTCATGGAAGTGACTATAATTAGTAATATTCTTCCACAACCAAATCAAATATTTCAAGGGTTGGTTTGAGAAAAGAACCAGAGAAATGTATACTTGTAAAAAAGAAATGGTCTAGTCTCTCTGATGTGATAGGGAGCCCCAAGCTGCTCAGACGAAGAGTGACTCAGCTGTGCCCAGAGAGGGACATACACACCGCCCTCCCCCCACTCCCAAACCACTCATAGCCAACACCTGAGCCCAGAGAGGTTTGCAGAAGAAACTCTCTGCCTAGGCTTGCCCTAACCTCCTGTACTTTCAGTAAAGGGAAGGAGACAGCTTGGCTTCAACAACCTTGATCTTCTCAACTTTGAGATTGCATTATCCGGCTACAGTATAAAGCTATTTGAGCTTAGAAAATGATACCTCAAAGTACAGTGTTTTGGCATTCTGAACACTTTGAATTAAAGGAAACTGAAAGGACTTAGAATCTGCCTGTTAATCAAGGTCTCTCCAACCTTCCCTTGTTTCTCCTCCAAGTACAAGGAGATCTCTCTGAAGTTTCCTTATCTGACTGAAGAAAATTCTTCCAAAAGAAATGCAATTATCTTAAATTCTCTCCCATAGGAATCTCATCAAATAACCAGGAAAGAGTCATGTTTTCACCTATTCTTCTGAGGGCAGCTCCCAGAGATTTATCTGGGAGACATTTGCATAGCAAGGCAGCCTTGGTGCAGCCCTGTTCATTACCTTTTTGTAATTTGTCACCACCTCTCCCTGCTAGGAGGAACCCTATCCCAGGCCCCTGTCTATTCTTTAGGTTCACATGTTTCTCCTGAAAATCATTTACTACCATCTGAAATCGCCTCCAGGCCTCCCTCATTTCCCACTCCCTATGATACTTAAGCTTCATCCATATGACTCTTTCTGTGACTTCCACGTTTTATATGGCTCCCATGCATTAATAAACTTGTATGTCTTTTCTCCTATTAATCTGTTTCAGCAGCCTCAATTACCAACCTTGAGAGGGAAAGCTTGAACTTCTACATTATCTTGCTTCATCTCAGACCCCTGGTCTGTCTTCTCCAGCTGCTTCTTTCTAACATCATTTCTCCAACACAGAGAACGAGGAGGCAGGAGGCGGCAAAATCCTCTCACAGTGCCTTATTCACAGAGTGACAAGTCAGAAGTTCTGCCTGGAAGCCAGGGCAGCTAGCACAGGGCTAAGTGACCAGGGAAGGAGCAGAGACCAGACAAGAGAAAGAAAGGGCAGGGGAAAGGGTCCCTCAGTATTCCTAGGCCCCTCTACGTTCCCTCCTCTCTCTCCTTTCCCTGGAAGGGGCAATGGAGATCAGGGCTCCAACTGGCATCCCAAAAGGCCTGAGTGCAAAGGCTGTTTCTACCAGGCACTCTCCATGGGCTCTTGAGTATAGTCTTTAACTTCACATCTGTGAACAGAAAATCCATTCAGCCATCAACAAAAGCTTACAAAGTCCCTATCATGTGCCAGATTCTATTTTCAGTACTGAGGAAACAGCAGTAAACATCAAAAATACTTCTGAGTTATGAAGGTGACAATTTTTTTAGCAGAGGGGAGCAGACAGACAGGTACAGAATAAGAACAAGAACAACTTTACATAGTCACAGTGAGGACTGAATAGGATCCTAAGCATATAACACATTGTACAGGGCCTAGTAAATGGTGAGGGATCAACTACTCTAGCTACTATCAGCAGTGAATCATTGGTAAGGATGAAAGAAGAGCCATGCTGGCCCTGAAGAGCTCTGGGTACACAGGAGTCACACTGGGTTGAATGGCTTGCTCTGGCAAGTCTCGGAGTAATGGGGAGAAATCAGGACCCGAGGAAGGGAGAGATTTCCATCTACCACTTACCAACCAGATGGCAAGATAGGGCATTCATTCAAACTTAAAAGCAAAGCAAGAAAACATAACAGCCTTCAGGGCAAGTCCCTATAGCATGTGAACTAACCGCAGGCAAGGATCCTATTAAAGGAAGGCTTGTGTAAATGTGCTCAGTCAGTGGAAAAGATATAAGGAAACAGGTGTTTTACAGAAACTCCCCAACCTGGCCTGTGTGACCTGCACTGTGCACATGCCATTGCCTGGCATGGTCAAGGACAAAGCAGGGCATCATCTCCCTACTTCACTCAGACACTGTCTCTCAGAAGAATGGGAAGAAGCTGTTCCCTCTGCCAAAATGACAGTAACCACCACCCATATGCCAGATGTATCCAAATGTGCAACTCAACACTTGCTAATGGCCATGGCTTCCAAAAGACAGGAAGGCCTCCTACACAGCACAACCTCACTCCTAAAAGGTGAAGGTCATCAACTCAAAAGAAGCTTTTTTGATTCCCCCACCCACAGTGGTTCGAACACATACACTGGAAAACAAGTCTCTGAAAATTGACTTTCAAATGAAAATAAACAACCAAGGCAGTGCGAGTCAGCAGACATGAGTCCCAGCAGGGTGCCAAAGCACTAGGTGAGCAGTGGGAAGTCCAGGGAGCCAGGAAAACCAAACAAACAATAGTGGGACACACACTTTCCACAGCACACACCCAAATGCCAGGGTCCCCTGGACTTGTACCAGCACAGTTCCTCCCCAGTACTCCTTGTTTCTTAATCAATGTTAAATTCTCTGACACATTCTCTCACATGACTTTAGAAGGCAGGCTCCACGATGGATTTGGTATGGCTCACACTGTGTAATGGTCTCAATCAATATTGACCACCTATTACCAACCACAAAAAGTGAAAACACCTGTTCATTACTTTTCTGTAACTAGAAATAAATACTACAGTTGCTAAAGCATTTGCTGCTTTCTAAGCATTAAATATGCATGCTGGGCTGGGAGTTTAGCTCAGGGGTAAAGTACTTGTCTAGCTTGCACAAGGTCCTGGGTTCAATCCCTAGCACCACCAAAAGATAACAACTGTCTCAAGGACTTTCTTAAAAGACCCAACAGAAAGTCCTTCATACTCATGCTCTGCTGGCCTCCCAGGAATGCACATAAACACAGACTTCTGCAACAAAGTTTATATTTAACATTCTGCAACAGTTCAGACAAGATGCTCTCCTAGTATTACCTCCACCTATAAATTGTCTTCAACTCCTGCTTCTCTGGTCTCCAAGACCAATGAACTTTATATCCAAGTATCCAAGTAGCTTACAGGAATTTATCTCTTTTGCTAATAAAAGCTTCCCCTTCTTTCTTTGGGTGCACCTGTGACTTGCCAAAGTGTGCATTCTGGATTATAATCTTTTTCCTAATAAATTCATAATACTTGGAGATACTTTCTCTGTTATTTCTTTTCCATTGCCACACTTTCCAGTCAGAGAGTACCCTCCTAGCTCCTTGGACAAATCCTGCAAATACCTGTTCCACTAGGTATTTGTAGACCAGACCCAGTCCTAAATCTGGAAGAAATAAAATTGTAGAGGGTCAAGAAAAACAAAAGATACATGAAGGACATGGCTAAGACAATCAAGCTTCACCCAGAAATCAAAAGGATCTCAAAGAATCAAAATTCAGCATGAAGAACCTGGAAGGCAAGGTCCAGGCGAGGTCATTTGCTGCTTTGTTGGGATATTCAAATAAATTCTATACTTAATAATATTATCTAAAAGATCATTCTCTCCTCTCTTTATAGATTTACTAGATTATCTCAAGTAACAAAGCAAAATGCTCAGTAGGCGGGGCTGCCAATCCCCACAAAATTCAAATGGTTGCAAAAGAAAATCAGTTCTTCTGACTGTTTACTAGATCGTAGTATATGTTTTTGCAGTCAAAATGGAAGCATTTCCATGAAGAATACCTTGTTTAGTTTCTTCTCAGATTATTTTTTTATAATTGTTGTTATTTTTATTGATTTAGACTATTTTAAAAAGGAGGAATTAAAGTTCTATATTTAATTTACCAATACCTTTCCTTTCCAAATTACTCCTTTTACTTTATATGGGTTTAAAAGAGGGGATTCTATAGCCAAAATATAGGTATTCCTTTTCCATTACAGATCAGTAAGTCCTATAACATGGCTGTGAAACATTCATTCCTTTAAAATGACTGGATGTAAGTGAGCAAATGATGTATCTGCTATCCCTGTGTCAGAATCTCGTCACCTATCCACCTTCCAACAGGATCAGAGCTCCACTGACCATCATCACAGAACTTTACCTTCCTTGCAATTACTATAATTAATGATAACAGACCTGTGTGATACTCTGGTTAAGTTTCTAGTGGCATATTTTTGTTTACCCATTATTCAGTTTTCCCTTCTTCTAATTCAGTACATGCTACTCAGGTGGGGCTGACCCTGTTCCCAGGGATGGGAGCAGATCCAATCCTGGTCAACAGAGCAATGCTTCCTATGCCCTGAGCTATCAGGATGGGGTTAAAAGTCAGAGGAGAGAGTTAACTTCAAAACTTTTAATATGGATGTTAGAAGGAAATGTTCTTTGCATTTGTCAATTATGCCTCAATAAAATTTGGAGTGGGGCAGGGAGAAGTGGTGCACACCTGTAATCCCAGCAGCTTGGGAGGCCGAGGCAGGAGGATCACAAGTTCAAAGCCAGTCTCAGAAACTTAGTGAGGGCCCAAGTGAGACCCTGTCTCAAAATAAAATATTAAAAAAGGGCTGGGGATGGGGGTCAGTGGTAAAGCACCCCTGGGTTCAAACCCTGGTACAAGAAAAAATAATTGGGCAGGGAAGGTCTTTCTGATGGCATAGTGAACCAAGAGAACAAAGACTAGAGTTGCCATTGGTCTTCTGAACACTTTATGGTAGGACTCTACTGAAGAGGAAAGCAGTGTGTATAGCTGGGAAGAATTTCCAGATAGACCATGTGAGCACTAGAATGTAGGTTCTGCAGAAGCTAGGTCTATCCCTGTGTTTTGAAGGAAGGAAGGAAGGAAGGAAGGAAGGAAGGAAGGAAGGAAGGGAGGGAGGGAGGGAGGAAGGGAGGGAGGGAAGGAGGGAAGGAGGGAGGAAGAAAAGAAGAAAAGCAAAAGGAAAGAGAAAGAAAGAAAGAAAAGAAAGCAAGCCAAAACAACTGAAAGAAAAAAAAATCTTACTTTTTCCCTAAAGTAATATGTTACTTATAACTAAAAATACTCTAACCAATATATATATATATATCCTCCATTGAACTGTGGGCTTCATGAGACAAGTACATCCCAATGCCTAACACAGGCTGGTACACATAATCAATCACATGTCCCTAAACTTCCCAACCATGAATTCCACCAACGACAGATGAAAAATATTCAAGGGCTAGGGATGTAGCTCAGGGGTAGAGTGCTTGCCTACCATGCAGAAGGCCCTAGATTCAATTTCCAGCATTGAAAAAAAAAATGTTAATTACATCAGTACTGAATATGTACAGACTTTGGCATTATTGTCAATATAATATAACAACTACTCACATAGCACACACATTGTATTAGTTATTAAAAGTAATCTAGAGATGATTTAATGTATATGGGAGAATATAAGTAAGTTCAATGTAGATATACCATTCTACATAAAGGAGTTAAGTATTCTTGAATTGGTATCTGCAGGGAGTCTTGGAGCCGATCACCCATGGATGCTGACGGATGACTGTAACAGGTTGCCAAGAACATTCTTGGTAAATGAAAGGATAATTCTTACAACATCATGATGAGGTAGGTACTATTATCTCCATTTTACAGAGGATGCAACTGAAGGACAGAGATAATTGTTTCCAGACAAAGACCACTGTTTAGGGGTAGAGCTGAGACCTGAATTCCAGAGCTTATTCTTACTTGAAGGACAACCTGTACTAAAAGGGGTGAATTGGGGAGGGTTGTTGAGGACACAGAGGAAAAAGAATGCTAGGGAACAAATGGCTTCCAACGTTCTAGAGCAGCAGTCAGCCACCATGGCCCCTGGGTCAAATCCCTTCTATGCCCAACATTTTTGTATGGTCCACACGTTATCAATGGTTTTGATAACTTTGAAAGACTGTAAAACACAAACAAAAATAAATAAAAATATGCAAAAGAGACTGCCTATTTCAAAGCACCCCTCCAAGCCTAAATATTTACTATCGGCCCTTTAAAGGAAAAATTTGCTTACCCTTGCATTAGAATAAGCTTTATTAGCACTTTAAAAGATTAAATGGAACCACATTAACATTTTTAACAGTTTATTTGGGCAAACAATAATTCATGAGTCAAATAGCATCAAAGCAAAAGAGGTTCAGAGCTGTGCCAGAGGAGTTTGAAGGGAAATCTTAAACAGAATAAATGTAGAAACTGTGTGAGTGTGTGTGTGTGTGCATATATATCATATATATATCATATGTATATGTGTGTGTGTATATATGTATGTAATTTGATTGGTTAAAGTTTGAGCAGTTGCCTATTTGAATTACAACTAAAGCTCCCTGGCTCTTTATGACTGGCTAAGATTGTTTCATTTGTTTCAACAGGAGTCCAAGGTGTTGGAGCCACTTCAGCCTAGTGGGCTCCACTTAAGTTGTTTGAACACACAACTTTCAGAGGCCAAAAAAATACTATATCATCTTAATCTTTTTTTAGATTTCAAATTATAAATATTATCTCAATATGTTAAACTATTCTATTTCCTAAGCATTAATATTTAACGGCAAAAACATTACTTAGCTAATAACTGAATGACATATATTAAACAATTTCCCAACCTACAGAAATATATAGGTAGAACAATATGTAAGGATGTGAAAAAATGGTCATGGTATTATTAAGTGCAAATTTTAAGTTGTAAAACATATTATAATAGGATTCCCATTAATCAAATGTTATATCTGTAAAGCAAAATTACAAGAGTTCTAGAAGGATAAACTTGAAACTTTTTACAACATTCATCTCTAGGAACTAGGAAGAGAAAAGAATTTCACCTCCATTTTATATGTAGCCTTATAATTCTAATTATTTTCTGACAAGTTTGAATCACTTTTGAAATTCACAAGACAACAATAAAATGTTTGAACAAATGCTTTTCCTATTTTAAATATAAATGTTATGTTCCAGTTTTAAAAAAATAAGAATAATAAAGAACTCGTGTACATACATTACTACATGACCCATATGTTCCTACAATGTGTACAATCAGAAAAGTGAGAAATTAGAGAAATGCAAATCAAATCTACCTGAAGATTCCATATCACTCCAATTAGAATGGCTATTATCAAGAATACAAGCAACAATAGGTGTTGGTGAGCATGTGGGAAAAAGGTACACTCATACATTGCTGGTGGGATTGCAAACTGGTGCAGCCGCTGTGGAAAGCAGTATGGAGATTCCTTAGAACTTGGAATGAAGCCACTATTTGATCCAGGCATCTTATTCCTTGGTTTATTCCCACTTAAAATCAGCATACTATAGTGATGCAGCCACATCAATGTTTATAGCAGCTCAATTCACAACAGCTAAACTATGAAACCAACTTAGATGCCCTTCAACACATGAATGGATAAAGGAACTGTGGTACATATACACAATGGAATATTACTCAGTCTTAAAGAAGAATGAAATTATGGCATTTGCAGGTAAATGGATGGAACTGGAGAATATCGTGCTAAGTGAGATAAGCCAATCCCAAAAAACCAGAGGCCAAATGTTTTCTCTGTGAGTGGATGCTGATACATAATGGTGGCAGGTGGTAAGGGAAGAATGAAGGAACTCTGGATTGTATAGAGGGAAATGAGAGGAGGGGAGGAGGGAAGGAAAGATGGTGAAATGAGACAAACATCATCACCATATGTACATGTATGATTACACAAATGGTGTGACTCTACATTGTTTGCAACCAGAGAAATGAAAAGTTGTACTCCATTTGTACACAATGAGTCAAAGTGCATTCTGCTGTCATGTATAACTAAATAGAACAAACAATAAAAAAGAACAGTAAAAAAAAGAAAAAGAAGAAATTATACTCCATTTATATATGATTCATCAAAATGCATACATGATTCTACTCTCATGTATAATTAATTAAAACAAATAAAAAATTAAATTAAAAAAATTAGAAAAACAATTTATCTTGCTATCACTAAAAAAAAAAACAAAACAAAAAAAACCCTTGGAGCCAGGTATGGTAGTGCCCACTTATACCCCCAACAGCTTGGGAGGCTGAGACAGCAGGATTGCGAGTTCAAAGTCAGCCTCAACAACTTAGCAAGGCCCTAAGCAACTCAGTGAGACCCTATCTCAAAATAAAATACAGCAAAAGGGTTGGGGATATGATATGGCTCAATGGTTAAGTGCCCCTGGGTTCAATTCCTGGTACCAAAAAAAAAAAAAAAAAAAGGAACACATGGGATCCACTTCTGCCTAGGATGAACAGAGCAGGGAAGAGTGTTGCTTCCCACCTAAAATTAAGGAAAAGTCTGATAAATCACAAAAGCATAACTTTTCTTTAACTCATCAGAGCTTAAGTCCTAGAAAAACCAAATGGAGTGTCCCCTTATTCATGGGGGATAAGTCCAAGACTTTGAGTGGATATCTAAAACTATGGATAATATCCAAACCCTTACAGGGTGTTTTCCTAAACATACATACTGAAGATAAAGTTTAATTATAAATTAGGTATAGTAAGAGACTAGTAACAACAAATAATAATGAAATAGAAAAATCATAACAATATACTGTAATAAAAGTTATGTGAATGTGGTCTCTCTCTTGAAAAAGTCAATATTTTCAGAATGGTTGACTGTGAATAGCTGAAAACAGAAAGAAAAACCATGGATGAGGGGAAACCATTACAGCCTGAAATCCAAGGCAAGACAGGCCCTTCCAAGGACAGAGGGGTGGATCACCTGCAGCAGAGCACATGGGAAAGATTCCTCAGGCACCAACCAGGCAGGGAAGAAGGGGGCTGGCATGTTTAACAGATCACCGAGGCTAAGCGAGGCTAGTGTGAGGGCACAGAGGCACGAGGCGGCACAGATGCAAAGCAGAGGTCACATTCATGAAGCCTCTTCTCTACCAGGGGTTCCCAAGAAATCTGGGGCACTGAAGGACAGCAGCCAGCACCCTCACAGGTGGTGGCCAGATGGGCTGGAACAAAGTGGCCACTGCTGTGGGAGAAGTACAAAGCAACCAGCCCACCTCCTTCACAAGGCAGAAGGCTTAAGCCACTGGGGCAGGGGTAACAAACTATCCTCCCCCACCAGGGCAAGGGTGAAGACCCACTGCAAAGGACAAAGGACAGAGGGAAAACAACCCTCCATAAGGCAGGAGGGAGGGGTTAGAAAATGCCCTAAGTCTAGAATTGTATCTATACCAATGTCATAAAAGGAGTGGGCCCAGGCAGGGGTCATTGGACAAAGTCAAAAGACATTGTGGTTGTTATTAGGTAGTCAGGACAAGGGTGCTACTGGCAACTGGTGGGTAGAGGTCAGGGAGGCCCTTAAATATCCTGCAATGCACAGGACAGCTCCTATGACAAAGAATTACCTGCTCAAAGTGTCAATAGTGCCTGGTTGAGAAACTCAGCACTGGATGAATCTAATCTAAACACTGAGGAAGAGGCAAGAAACGCCCTGTTGTACAAGACTTTCCAAAGAACAAAGTAGAACTTGGCAGCCATGGGGAGGAAAGGCAGGATCACTGAGAAGGCTCCACACCACAGGTCATGGCATACAGAGACTGCCAAAGGCAGAAGATAGTCCAACAAACAGCAGCACCCTCTGTCTGGGGAGGGGCAAGTGCCTAGAAAAGATCCTGTCTATAGGACAGGGGAAAGGAGACTGGAAGATGAGGAAGCAGGAACATTGAGGAGACTCCAGCAATCCTGCCTCCCCAAAGCACAGATAACATAGAGGCATTTGGAGCTGGTGGTGCTCGTAAGGTAATCATGGAAACAACAAAATACAACTGGAGCTGACTTTTTTATTAGATTGATTCAAATCTCCACACCAACCACCTAATGAGAAGAAGCAACATCACCATGCCCTGAAAAATTATAACGTAAGAAAGGAAAAACAACTATCCCATGTCCAGAAACAAAGCAATCAACAGAATTAGACTCAGGGATAATGCAGATAGTAGAGCTATCAGGGAATTTAAAATGACTATGGATCAATGTGTTAAACATGGAAAAGTGAACAGATAGGGAATTTCATCAGAGAGGTGGAAACTATAAGAAAAAGTCAAATGAAAATTACAATAACAAGATAAAAAATGGGGCTGGGGTTATAGCTCAGTGGTAGATCGCTTGCCTAGCATGTGCGAGGCACTGGGTTCAATCCTCGGCACCACATAAAAATTTTTTAAAAAAGTATTGTGTCCAGCTACAACTAAAAAAAAATTTTCAAAAAAATAAAAAGATAAAAACTGCCTTTGATAGCATGATGGCCAGCCTCCAAGATGGCCCCAATATCCTTGCCTCCTGGAACTCATACCTTTGTACAGTCCACCCACACTAAATAGGCCTGACATGCAACCTACAGGGACATGTAGGAATGATGCTTCTGAGACTTAATCACAAAAGATATTGTAGCATTTGCCATGTGCTAAGATCACTCATCTGCTACCACGTCATGGAGACATTCAAAAGACCTATAGAGAGGTCCACAGGGAATGGAACCACAATTTACTATCGATTAATTTAACAGTTATACAAATGATTCACCTTGAAAATTATTCCTTTGGGCCCAATCAAGCCTTAGATAATAACAGCCCTGGCAAACATCCATGTCAAGAAAGACTGAAACCAGAGCCACTCAGCCAAGGTGTTATCAATGTACAAAGTGTTTACTGTCGCATTAAGTCATTAAGTTTTGGGGTGATGTGTTACACAACAATAAATAACACAAACAGGCAGACTCTACAGAGATGAGGAAAGCCTCAGTGAAACTGAAGATAGGTCAGTAGAAACTACCCAACTAAAACACAAAGAAAAAAGAAGGGAAAAAAAAAGGGGGAGAAATCCAAAGATTGCAAATATAAAATATTCAAATATATGTACTTAGAATCCCAGAAGAGAAAATGAGGCAGAAAAAAAAATTAGAGAGCCATTAGGCCAATATTTTTCCAAAATAAAAAAAAAACTACAAATCAAGAATATCGGAGAATAGGGGCTGGGTTTGTGGCTCAGTGTTAGAGTGCTTGCCTGGCATATGTGAGGCCCTGGGTTCCATCCTCAGCACCACATAAAAAATAAATAAATAAATGAATAAATAAAAGTGGACAACTAAAAAAAATATATTAAAAAAATATATATATCAGAGAACACCAAGCAGGGCAAATACCAAACACATATACAAACTCACATCATATTCAAATTGCTGAACACCAAAGATATGAACATCTTGATGTGAGACAGGAAAAAGGATACATTACATTCAGAGGAATAAAGATAATAATTAAAGTAAACTTCCTGTCAGAAACTATGCAATCCACAAGATAGTTTGGTGACATCTTTAAAGGACTGAAAGGAAAGAAAAAGGTCAAAACAAAATTCTACACTGAGAAAATGTCATTTTAAACCAGAAGAAAAAATAAAGGTTTTTTTAAAAAAAAAAAAAAAAAAAAAAGCAGAGTTCTTTTGAGCAGACTTATACTATAAAGAAATGTCTTTAAAGAAATACTTTCGGGCAGAAAGAATATGACGCCAGGAGTAATTTTAATTTGCACAAATAAAAAATGATATTGAAATGGTAAAAATGCAGGAAAACATGAAGCTAATTTTAATTGCTCTAAACTTAGTTGACTATATTGAGAAAAGTACCTTGTGTTATAACATGTAAAAAAGGAGAGTATATGAGAACAATAACACAAAACATGGAAGAAACTGGAAGCATACTGTTGCAAGGTTCTTACATAACACATGAAGGTAGACATGGTTAATTTAAAAAGAATTTTATAAGTCCTATGGCAATCACAAAAAAAATTTAAGAGACATAAATAACAATTCAGTCAAGGAAATAAAATGTAAAGATAAAATATTATTGTCCATAGCCAACCAAAAGAAGGATAGAGAAGATCAAAAAGTAAAAAATGAATTAAATAGAAAAATATAAGTGAAGTGGTCATTTTAATCCAACTCCATCTATAATTACATTAAATTTAATGGACGAAACATCCTCATTGGATGGCAGACTATTAAATGGAATAAGAAAGCAAGACCCAACTGGATGCCTACTTTGGAACCATTGAGAAATGAGACGTCAATGTCTGTCTCTCAATCATGGATAAAAGGAGTAGATAGAAAATCCATTAGAGGGAATGCATGTTCCATTTTATGGAATGAAGTGTTACCCAATTCTAGAACAGAAAATAAAGCCATTAAGGTCATTAAAATTAAAAAATTTTAAAAAGAAAATCCATTAGAATGGCAAGTCCTGAATCACACTATCAAGCAACTTGGCCTACTTGATAGTTATAGTTCACTCCACCCAACGAGAACAGAATGCACACATTCTTTTCAACTATACATGGAGTCTTCACCAAAAGAGATCATGTGCTAGGTTATAAAGCACAACTCAACAAACTTAATAGAATTGATACCATATAAAGTATGTTCTTGGACCATAATAGAATTAAATTAGAAATCAATAACAAAATAATATCTGGAAAGCACCCAAAAATTGTAAATTAAACAACACACTTTAAATAACCAGTGAGTGAAAGAGGAAGTCACAGGGGAAAGAGGAAGTACATTTAATTCAATGAAAATGAAAACAATATATCAAGATTTGTGGGTTGCAGCTATAACAGGGTAAATGTAATTACTTAAATGTTTATATAAGAAAATCAATACTTAAACTATAGATTTAGATATAAATTAATTTCCTAAGGTTATACACTAAAAAACTAGAAAAAGGAAGATAAATTAAATTCAAAGTAAGCAGAAGATACTAAATAAAGGTAACATAAATCAGTGAAATAAAAAACAAAAATAACTACAGAGAAAACCAATGAAACCAAAAGTTGATTCTTTGAAAAAAGGAGAGAAAACATAAATTATCAATACCAAAGATAAATGAAAAATGCCAAAACAATGCTAGACATTAAAATGACAATAAAGGAATGTTACCAATAACTTTATTCACATAAATGAGAAAATTGGATGACAAGGACAAATTCCTTGAGGGACACAAACTTCCAAAGTTTGCACAGGCATAGATAATCCAAATAGTTCTTTATCTACTAAAGAAATTGAATTTATCATTTAACATCTTCCAACCAAAAAATTTCAAGGCCTAGATAGTTTCATTGGTGAACTCTACAAAACATTTTAGAATAAATAAAATCCATTCCATTCAAACTCTTCCAGAAAACAGAGGAGAGAACATCTCCTAATTTTGTGAGGTAAGTATTATGCTAATATGAAAACCAGCTGAAGAAATGACAAAGAAATAAAATTTCGGATCAATATCCCTCTTAAACATACAGGTAAGAATCCTCAGAAGATCCAAGATGACGGACTAGAGGGAGGCCGCGTTCCTTGTGGCTCCATGATTCAATCAGAGGAAATACTGTTTCTCTGCAAAGCAGCCATCACTGCCCACCAATCCACTGTTGTTCACCCCACACACACACCCACAGCCCCCATTAGCCCACCGCTGATCATCTGCTGTTTATTTGCCTGCCTTTCGCCTGCCCATCACCTACCACCCAACGTTCACCTGCCAATTGCCCTCCGTTCCCTGGCAAATCACCAGCTCCCCGCTTCTGACTGGAAGTCCACTGTCAGGCTACCCACAGGTTTGGTTACACACAGCCACTACCATCTTGGGACACTAGCCAGGACCTGGATATCCAGGGCCAAGGGGCCTGCAGGTTTGCCACTGCCATAGTTGCCATCTCGGGATGTAGCTGCCTCAGTCTGGGGACATAGGCGAGTGCCTGGAGATCTATTGCCAGGGTATCTGCAGGTCTGGTTGCACCTGAGGCCTTCCTGTTGGGTGCACTAGTGGCCGCCATCTGGCTGCTTCTTTGCAGGGTCTGTCATTTGTGTGAGCACACCCCTGGTAATCTCTCAGCAAGTTGAAACAGCATTGAGATCTTAGGACAGCAGCAAGGCAGACAATGAGGAAATGAAGCCCAGATCCATCAGATTGCAGCTGGGTGGGCATGGACCAGTCTGGGCCTGGCAAGCCTGTGGAAAGCCAAAAACTGGGGGGGATTTCCCCAGAAGAAGCACAGGTTGGAGAAACTGGAGAGACCTTGGCTCTCTCCAGCCCAGAGAGTCCTGAAGTGCATAGGGATGAAATGGGCTGGCTGCAATGAGTGGAAAGACTGAAAGGGTGTGAGGGCATCTTGCTATTGGTTCACCCAGTCAACCAGTAGGTCACCCACTGGACTGGAGCTACCATCAAACTTCAGACAATCCCACCTATCGGCAGAGAAGGGAAGCTGAGAAAATTTTTGAAAGCCAATGGAAATGACTGTTCAATTTTCCATTGAGACTTTCCTTCCCTCCCCTCACATCATTATCATCTTTGAATTCAAATATTTTTCATGCATCAATTAATTGAGGAGTGAGGTGTCTGAATAGTATATTACAGTTTGGTTGTGTATTCTTATATTTTTACTTTTTTGTTTAAATCTGTATTTTTTTTTTCTCTTGCTTATCTGTCCCCCTGGATTCTCTTTCTCACTTCTCTCACACTAACAGCCAAACACTATTAACTCCTCCTTTGCTCTTACTATAAATTTTTACTTCTATCATTTCTCCTTCTCCCTCATAAACATCACATCCTACACTACTTCTGTTCCCTCTCTGTCCATCATTTGAAATGGTAAACCCTTTTAGCAAACTTACTACTTATATGGTAGACATAATTGAACACTTCATTTCTGTCTATTTTGAGAAAACTGTAAATGCCTTAGTAGAAGGCATCTGATTTAAGGTGGTGTATTGTTTGCATTGGGTGCTGTTAATATTGGTCTTCCCCTTAAAGGTGAGGTACAGGAAGCCTTCAGAGATAGAATCTGTACTGCCTCAGTTCCATGTTGCTAGATGGAAAGACATACGAGCAATATGAAAAACCAAGGGAATAAGGAACCTCAAACAAACCAAGATGTTCCAACAACAGAATCCATAGACAATGCAGTAGAAGAAATCTCAAAGAAGGAGTTTAGAAGGTATACAGTTAAGCTGATCTTCAAAATAAAGGATGGTATCAGAGAGAAAATACAGGAAGTGAAAGGTCACTTCCTTAAAGAGGTAGAGATTATAAAAAGGAATCCAGCAGAAATCCTCAAAATGAAGGAAACAATAAACCAAATTAAAAATTCAATGGAAAATACCACCAACAGGCTAGGCACTTGGAAGACAAAACCTCAGGCAATGAAGACAAAATATATACTCTTGAAAATAAAGTCAACTCTCCAGAGTAGATGGTAAGAAACTATGAACAGGGGCCAAGTTTGTGGCTCAGTCGTAGAGTACTTGGTTAGCATGTGTGAGGCACTGGGTTCTATCCTCAGAACCACATATAAAGAGATAAAGGTCCATCAACAACTAATAAAAATATTTTTTTAAAAAAGAGTGAAATGGAAAATCAACTACAAGAGGTTTATGGGACCCCAAATGTACAATATTACAGCAGACACACACAAAGGTGCATTATAATGAGACTGACTTACATACAGAATAAGGATAGAATTTTAAAGGCTTCAAGAGAGCAAAAAATGAAATTACGTATAGGGGAAACTAATTCAGATCTCAGATGATTTCTCAACCCAGACCCTCATGCCAGGAGGTCCTGGAATAATATATATCAAGCTCTGAAAGAAAATGGATGCCAACCAAGAATTTTAAATCCAGCAAAACTAACCTTCAGATTTGAAGATGAAATAAAAACCTTCCAAGATAAACAAAAGTTAAAAGAATTCACAATGGGAAAGCCTACACTACAGAACATTCTCAGCAAAATATTCCATGAGGAGGAAATGAAAAAGAAACAATAAAAACCAGCAAAGGGATGAACTATACACTAAAGGAAAAGTCAATCAAAGGAGAAACTAAATCAAGTTAAAAACTAGAAGAAAAAAAAAAAAAGACAAAATGAGAATACAAATCATATCCCAATAATAACCCTAAATGTTAATGGCCTAACTCATCAGTCAAAAGACATATACTGGCAGATGTACTTTTTAAAAAAGACCCATAATATGCTACCTTCAAGAGACTCACCTCCTAGGAAAAGACAGACTGAAGGTAAAAGGTTGGGAAAAAACATATCACTCATATGGACTGTGTTAATAAGCAAGAGTTTCCATCCTCATATCAGATAAAGTGGACTTCAAGTCAAAGTGTTAGTCAGAAGGGATAAAGAAGGACTTTTCATACTGCTTAAGGGAATCATACATCAACAAGACAGAACAATCATAAATACATATGCCCCAAACAATGGAGCATCTACATACATCAAACAAACTCTTTTCAATTTCAAAAATCAAATAGACCACAACACAATAATACTGGGTGACTTTAACACACCTCTCTCACCACTGGACACATCTTCTGAACAAAAACTAAACAAGGAAACTACAGAACTAAGTAATACAATCAATAATTTAGACTTACAGACATATAGAGTATTCCATCCATCAACAAGCGAATACACTTTCTTCTCAGCAGCACATGGATCATTTTCTAAAATAGACTATATGTTATGCCACAAAGCAACTCTTAGCAAATACAAAAAATATAAATACTACCCAGCATTCTATCAGATCATAATAGAATGAAATTAGAAATCAACAATAAAATTAAAAATAGAAGCTATATCAACACCTGGAGGAACACCATGAAGGCAGTGCTAAAAGGAAAGTTCATTGCATTGAACTCATTCATTAAAAGAATAAAAAGTCAACAAATAAATGATTCAATATTACATCTCAAAGCCCTAGAAAAAGAAGAACAAATCAACACCAAAAGCAGAAGACAGGAAATAATTAAAATCAGAGCTGAAATCAATGAAATGGAAACAAAAGAAACAATTCAAAAAATTGACAAAACAAAAAGTTGGTTCTTTGAAAAAATAAATAAAATTAATAAACTCTTAGCTATGCTAATGAAGAGAGAAAGAAAACTCAAATTACCAAAATTCATGATGAAAAAGAAAATATCAAGATAGACACTACTGAAATACAGAAGATAATTAGAAACTATTTTGAAAATTTATTTTCTAATAAAAGAGAAAATCTCAAAGACATTGGCAAATTTCTAGAGACATATGATCCACCCAAACTGAATCAGGAGGACACAAACAATTTAAACAGATCAATTCCAAGCAATGAAATAGAAGATGCCATCAAAATCCTACCAACCAAGAAAAGTCCTGCACCAGACAAATTCTCAGCTGAGTTCTACGAGACCTTCAGAGAAGAATTAACACCAATATTCCTCAAATTATTCCATTAAATAGAGAAGGAGGGAACCCTCCCAAACTCATCCTATGAGTCTAGTATCACCCTGACACCGAAACCAGACAAGGGCACATCAAGGAAAGAAAACTTTAGACCAATATTCCTGAAAACATAGATGTAAAAATTCTCAATAAAATTCTGGCAAATCACATACAAAAATATATATAAAAGATAGTGCGTCATGATTAAGTGGGGTTCATCCCGTTGATGCCAGGTTGGTTCAAAATACAGAAATCAATAAACGTAATTCATCACATCAATGAACTTAAAGCCAAGAATCATACGATCATCTCTATAGATGCCAAAAAAAATTTGACAAATTGTAACATCTCTTCATGTTCAAAACAGCTAGAAAAATTAGGGATAGGAGGAATACACCTCAATGTTGTAAAAACTATCTATGCTAAGCCCAAGGCCAATATCATTCTAAATGGTGAAAAATTGAAACCATTCCCTCTAAAAAACTGGAATAAGACACGGATTCCCTCTTTCACCACTTCTATTCAACATCATCCTTGCAACTTTAGCCAGAGCAATTGAAATTTAGTCAGACAAAAGAAATTAAGGGATACAAATAGGAAAAGAAGAATTCAAGCTATCACTATTTGCCGATGACATGATTCTATATTTAGAAGATCTAAAAAATTCCACCAGAAAACTTCAAGAACTCACAAATTAATTCAGCACAGTAGCAGGTTATAAAATCAATACCCATAAATCAAATGCATTTCTATACATCAGTGATGAATCCACTTCAAGAGAAATTAGGAAAACTACCCCATTCACAATAGCCTCAAAAAAATAAAATAAAATAAAATATTTGGGAATCAATCTAACACAAGAGGTGAAAGACCTCTACAAAGAAAACTACAGAACACTAAAGAAAGAAGAAGACCTTAGGAGATGGAAAGATTTCCCATGCTTTTGGATAGGTAGAATTAATGTTGTCAAAATGGCCATACTACCAAAGGCATTATACATATTTAATGCAATTACTATTAAAATTCCAATGACATTCTTCATAGAACTAGAAAAAGCAATCATGAAATTCATTTAGAAAAATAAGAGACTCAGAATAGCTACAGCAATCCTTAGCAAGAAGAGTGAAGCAGGAGGCATTACATTACCAGAACTTAAACTACACTGTAGAGCCATTGTAACAAAAATGGCATGATATTGGCACCAAAATAGACATATAGACAAATGGTACAGAATTGAAGACACAGAGACAAACCCACATAAATACAGTTATCTCATATTAGACAAAGGTGCCAAAAACATACAATGGAGAAAAGATAGTGTCTTCAACAAATGGTATTAGGAAAACTAGAAATCCATATATAGTAAAATGAAATTAAACCCCTATCCCTCACCCTGCACAGAAATCAATGTGAAATAGAACAAAAACTTAGGCACTAGAACAGAGATCCTGTGCCTAATAGAAGAAAAAGTAGGCCCAAATCTTCATCATGTCAGCTTAGGACCTGATTTCCTGAACAAGACTCCTAAAGCACAAGAAGTAAAATTAAGAATCAATAAATGGAATGGATTCAAACTAAAAACTTCTTCTCAGCAAAGGAAACAATCAATAACTTGAAGAAAGAGACTACAGAATGGGAGAAAATCTTTACTACACACTCCTAAGAGCACTAATCTCCAGGATATAAAAAAACTCAAAAAACTTAACACCAAAAAACAAATAACCCAACCAATAAAAGGGCTAAGGAAATGAACAGACACGTCACAGAAGAAATACAATCAATCAAAAAACATACAAAAAAACGTCATCATCTCTAGCAATAAGAGAAATGCAAATTAAAACTACTCTAAAATTTCATCTCACTCCAATCAGAATGGCAATTACCAAGAATACAAGCAACAATAAGTGTTGGTGTGGATGTGGGGGAAAAGGTACACTCATACATTGCTGGTAGGATTGCAAATTGGCACAACCACTATGGAAAGCAGTATGGAGATTCCTCAGAAAACTTGGAATGGAACCACCATTTGACCCAACTATCCCACTCTTTGAACTATACTCAAAGGACTTAAAATCAGCATACTATAGTGACACAGCCACACCAACGTTTATGGCAGCTCAATTCACAATAGCTAATGGAACCAACCTAGGTACTCTTCAATTCATGAATGGATAAAGAAACTGTGGTATATAAGCACAATGGACTATTACTCAATCTTAAAGAAGAATGAAATTATGGCATTTCTTGGCAAATGGATGAAGCTGGAG
This sequence comes from Sciurus carolinensis, assembly GCF_902686445.1. Taxonomy (NCBI): domain Eukaryota; kingdom Metazoa; phylum Chordata; class Mammalia; order Rodentia; family Sciuridae; genus Sciurus; species Sciurus carolinensis. The sequence continues at coordinate 85,966,129 of NC_062217.1, read as the reverse complement.
AATATCATGCTAAGCGAAATAAGCTAAACCCAAAAAACCAAACGCAGAATGTTTTCTCTGATTAGGAGAAGCTGATCTACAATGGGGGTGGTGGGGAACGAAGAATGAAGGAATTTTGGATTGGGCAGAGGGGAGTGAGGGGAGGGGAGTGGAGGGTGTGGGGGTGGGAAGGAAATGGAATGAGCCAGACATTACCCTATGTATGTGTATGACTATACTACCAGTGTGACTCTGCAACATGTACAACCAGAGGAATGAGGAATTGTGTTCCATTTGTGTACAAAGTCAGAATACATTCTACTATCATGTACAACTAATTAGAACAAATTAAAAATAAAATAATAAAAATATAAATATAAAAAATAATCCTCAACAGATATTAGCAAATCAAATCCAGAAAACATAAAAAGGATAATATATCATGACAAAGTGAAGTATGTAAGGTGGTTCAATATTCTAAAATAAGCCAATAAAATTTACCATATGCATCAGGCCCTGGCTTTAATTCTCTCACCCATACCATAAAAATTAAAATTAAAAAAGATAATGATTACCATAACAAATTTATTTCTTTAATCAAAGAAAATTCACAGTCATCTTAGAAAACAAAGAAAAGGCACTTAAGTTCCACATCCATTCATGACACCAACTCTCAAAAAAGTAGGAATTTAGGGCTGGGGATATAGCTCAGTTGGTAGAGTGCTTGCCTTGCAAGCACAAGGCCCTGGGTTCAATTCCCAGCACTGCAAAAAAAAACAAAAAAAAATGTAGGAATTTAAAGAGTTACTTCCTCAACCTGATAAACATAATTTTCAAAAAAAAAATTTTAATAACTCTAATATCATAATTAATAGTAAAGGAACACTTTCCCTCAGAATGAGAAACAAGACATGGATATTGGATCTTATACTCCTATGCAACATCATACTCGATAGCCTAGCAGGTACAATAAGTTAAATATAAATAAAATTCATGTCCTTGTAGAGGAAAACATAAAACTCATAAACACTTAAGTATCCATACAGAAAATCCCTGAACTCTATAAAAAAGTTACTAGAACTAATCAGCTAGTTAGCAGGGTGACAGGATTTATGTTTAATATACTAAATTTAATTATTTTTCTATGTACTAATAATGAACAACTGGAAATTGAAAATAATTGCTATAAATGGGACACAATCTAACAGTTCTTCAACTGGTAAATGGACAGATGCTGTGGTACAGCTACACAAATATCAAATACCAAAATCCACAGATGCTTTCGTTTCTCATATAAAATAGTATTTACATAGAACTTATGTCATTTCATATGCTTTAAATCATCCCTAGATTGTTCATAATGCATCTAATGCAATGGAAATAGTTGCTATTCTATACTGTTTAGGGAATAACCACAGGGGGAAAAAAATCTGTACTTGTTCAGTACAGATGTAATTTTTTTCTAAATATTTTTGACCCATGGTTGCTTGGATCCACAGATGCAGCACACACAAGTGCCAAGGGACATATGCATTTGTCAAACACACATGGCATTAAACACAAAACACATGCATTTTATTATACATAAATTATACCATGCGGATGCTAATTCACAATGGGGGACTAGGGAAGAACAGAGTTACTTTATATTAGGTAGAGGGTAGTGAAGGGAGGGGAAGGGGAAGCGAGGTGGGAAGGATAGTAGAGTGAAACAGACATTATTACCTCTTTTACATGTATGACTGCATGACCAATGTGATCCTACAATATGTATTAGTCAGAAAAATGAGAAATTATACTCCATTTATGTATGGTCTATCAAAATGTATAAATGCATTCTACTGTCATGTACAACAAATTAAAAAAAGAAAATACATATGCACACACACACACACACACACACACAAACAGAAAAAGTGAAATGCCAGTCTCTATGCCCACACCTGTATGTTCTCAGCACTAGCCATCCCATAACCTGAACCACCCCCTCCCTCACCCCTACCTCATCCTTGCCAAAGGTTTATTGTGACCCTCAATGACTAAGACCAAATGAATGTCCACTAAGCTTCTACTCTTTAAAGGACACACATTTCAAAAATGATCTTTTTACGAACACAGTTTCTTGTGATTCCTGACAGTGTCTGAAAGCCCTGATCAGAATGACTAGTATTTTCCAAATTGTAAAGGTGAAGTTTAGATGCAAATTCTGGTCATATGCATAGACAAAATAATTTTTATTTCTAGATTGCTGCTGTTGTCCTGATTTTGTGGCAGGAAATTCCATGTAAACTCCATAACAGAATAAGCCATTCCCATGGCTCCTACCAGTTGCTGTGATCTCAAGTCTTGAGTTCCAGAGATTAGATAATGCCTCCATTTCACAGCTAATGGGCCTTAATGCTCTTTAAGAGTCAATGCTTTTAGACAGGCTTTTGAGAATAAAGTTATTTTTCCATCACAGTAGATTTTCTTGCCAGGCAAGATTTGATTTCAAAATTGCACTAATGTTCTAGAAATTCAAGTTTCTTTCTTGCAATGCTCCCACATTTCACCAGAGTGTTAGGAAACCTTATGACCCATGCTCCTGCCCTCTAGGGTTTAGTTAGAAGAAAATCTCCTGGGGAGAATTACACTCATGTTGCTGGAGCTTTAACCCACCAGGACTCAGCAAATCCTACAATGGGATTATTTTTAGTTGAAGAACTATGGCAAGCTATCTTGGCATCTGTGTGCATGTGTGTGTGTGTGTGTGTGTGTGTGTGTGTGTGTGTGTGTTTATCCTTACACTCTGCCTTCTTCTACTTTTGAACAAGTTCCTAAAATAACACCACTCTTTTTATAAGAAAATTGTCTCCAAGTAGCCTAGAGGAATTTTTCTACACGGTGAATTTTTCCTTATACAAATCAGAAAAGGAGTTGTGAGAACTGATAAGAGGGTATAGTCCTAAGAAGTCTCTAGGGGGCTGAAATGGAGTTCAGTGACAGAGCACTTGCCTAGCACGTGTCAGGATTCAATCCTCAGTGTCTAAAAAAAAAATGTCTATTGACACTAAGATTATGAAGTGCCATGGGCCAGGTGAGCAGAAAGCCAAGGGTTTTTGGAACTTCAGCTATAATGGAATTCTTACATGGAAGGTTCTTCAGGTTTGATATCAATGATAAAAATCATAATTTTTTAAATCAAAAATTATACTTATTCTATCTGATATAGTCTTGAGTGAATCCGTTTTAAATCAAAGTCATGATTAAAAATTCTATTCATAATATAATCTCAAATATATTAAAGAAAGAAAGAAGAAGAAACAGGAGAAATAGAAATACATAACCAAAATATTAAAATGTTATGGAGGGCTGGGCTATTGGCTCAGTGGTAGGGCGCTTGCCCAGCAAGTGTGAGGCACTGGGTTTGATTGTCAGCACCACGTATAAATAAATGAATAAAATAAAGGTCTATTAACATCTAAAAGAATATTTTTTAAAAATTTATGGAATAATGGACCTAAGTAAGATTTTTCTAAACTTCCTTTATAATACAGAGATGTTTGATTCTTTAAGAAATATCTCTAACATTCCTGAATTATTAATATACTTTTTAAAACATGGTATATCATATAGTTGCACTTGGGGGTTTTATTTGTCTGCTTGATAAACATAAGACAAGAAACAAGTATGAACTAGTTACAAAATTTGGATTATCAAATTATTCACATTTAGAAATTGTGTATACATGGGCTAGGGTTGTGGCTCAATGGTAGAGCACTTGCCTAGCATGTGTGAGGCACTGGATTTAATTCTTAGCATTGCATATAAATAAATGAATAAAATAAAGGATCACAGACAACTAAAAATACATATAAAAATAAATTTTCAAAAAAGAAATTGTGCATACATATCCAAGAATCAGTCATCTAGTAAAAGTGAAATCTCCATTTTTTTTTTCAAGTCCATCTTTCCTTCTGATTAGCTTCACACTCTTACTGATACCTTCTTGGAGGATTCTAATCAGGATACAGATTGAAATCCAAATTTTTCTTTCAGGAAACAATTTAGTGCTTCTATGTGTCATGCATTACTCTAACAACTTTAGAAATATTAACTCATTTCATCTACGTAACTCCTCAGGTCAACATTCAAAGCATTCATTGGCATTCATCTTTATTTCCAGTCTTTTTCCTCCTCTCCACTGGTCCTGAATCTCAGCCTCACAGCCCTACCGAAGATGCCTGGAACATATACACAGGCATCTGTTCATGTCTTTCTGAGACATAACTCTCTGAAATTCACCTGTCAAAAGGCCAAGGCAAGCTCAAATCCCATCTTCTTAAACCTTCCCAGTCTTGTAGGTCAGAACTATCCCTCTCCCCCATTCCTCTCTATGACACTAGGGAAACAATTTCTTTTCTATTTTATTTTTTTATTTCATTTCAGTCAGGGTCCTGTGAAATTGCCCAGGTTAGCCAGGTGTGGTGGTGCCTGCCTGTAATCCCAGCAACTCAGGAGGCTGAGGCAGGAAGATTGAAAGTTCAAGATCAGCCTCAGCAACTTAGTGAGACCCTGTCTCAAAATAAAAATTAAAGAAAAGGGCTAGGGCTGGGGCTGGGGCTGGAGCTTAGTGGTAAAGTGCCCTGAGGTTCAATTCCCAGTACGAAAAGTAAACAAACTTTTTCTTCTGTTCAATATAAAGTTCCAAACTTTTAATTTTGACCATTGACTTTGAAACATTTTGGTCCCAATTTATAAAGAATTCTCTAGCCTTTTCCAGATGTCCTTGAATTTGTGATTCTCCTTCCTCAATCTCCTGAGTAGCTGGGATTACATCCACCCATGCACCACCACACCCATCAAGAGGGAAGAATTTCTGAAGAATGCAATCTCTTACAGGAATTAAACTTAGTAGATTTTGCATCATCTTTCTCTGTTTTCCTCTCCAACTGCTGGCTCAGTGTTCTGCATAATAGAGGCTGCTCAACATGTAAACACATTCATCTGACATATAAAATAGAGACAGAACTTAGCTAAACAACAGTTTTTAGCACCTACTATGCATAAAACATCAGATATTGCTCCATATCATTTGTTTATCAAAATTCTGTACAAAGGGCCAATTTCTAAAATAATTGCCATTTATTGAGCATTTTGTATATGTCAAGTATTGTGCTAAGCACTTTTTTTTTAATAAAGTAGATATATCCTTCTCTAAAATTGTCCCTTTTGTGGTTGTTTGCTTTTTTGCTTTTGGTATTAGGGACTGAACCCCAGGAAGTTTTACCACTGAACTACATTTCCACTACTTCTAAAATTTTTTTTTATTTTGAGGCAGGGTCTCACTAAGTTGCCCAGGCTGGTCTCAAACTTTTGACCCTCCTACCTCAGCCTCTCAAGTCATTGGGATCACAGGCATGAGTCACTGTGCCTAGCTAAAATTATCCCTTCAAATAAGGACTCAGCTTATAGCCAAGTCATTATAATATCCTCATATTATAGAGAATTCTTCATGTTTTGAAAAACAATACACTATTTAAGAAAGACACATTAGCCTGAACTAATTCAATCATTCTAGTTTCAGATGTTCATAGAAATCATCTGATAGACCATATTTCAAAAATGGAAAGGGAAAACAAAAAAGTTTAACATAAGCCAGGCATGGCAGAGTGTAACTTTAGTACCAGCATGAGAGACAGAGGCAGGAGGATTGCTTGAGCCCAGGAGTTTGAGATCTGCCTGGGAAACACAGCAAGACTCATTTAAAAAAAAAAAAAAAAACTGAACATAAATATGCTCATTATTCCTGGGCATAACTTCACTGCTAGTGCTGGAAAATTTGTGAATAAGCTTTATTAAACATTTAAAAAAAAACACAGCAAGTTATCATGTTGTAGAACCATAAGTATCTTACCACAGGGGGAAAAAATACCTAAATGTTTGAGAATTAGTCACTGAAGCCAGAGGTAAATTTCCAATGCCAATACTACAGATGGATTTCAAAAACTCTTCCTATTGAAGGAAGATCTTCTCTAAGGAAGGAAAGATGATGTGCTCTGGGAAACTAGTTAGAGAAACTTAAGAAGCAACTCTGATGAAGATGAATGCACAGGAGTTAAAGATGCCAGACCAGAGTCTGAAATAAAAAATTTTGTGATATGAGAAATAAGAAATATTACAGGAATTTATTATATATTCATATTTCAGATCACATTCTATGACCATTAAATATGTATTTATAAAATGTCATTTCTATCATTTATATTATTATTACAGTCATTCTCCCACATTCATGGAGTCAACCAACCATAGATTGAAAATATTCAGAATAAAAAGTTGTATTATCGGAGTCCTAGGTCACAGATGCCTGACTCCGGGGGTACCAACAAACCAGGTCCAGTCACTTGCCCCAGAAAAGAAACAAAAAGGATAATGGTGAACAGCAGGATAAGAACTTTAATCAATATGCCCATACTAAAAAGGCAAAGCAAGATCCAGCAACTCAGACCTGTCTTCAGGATGCTAACAGAAGCTTTAGTGTAAACAGAGAAAGAACTGGGGTAGGGCGTGAGAGATATGCACAGTGAAGCAGTCCTGGTCAACTGTGGGTCAGCTGATCATTATTTCAGTTCTGGTTCTGCAAAGAAACTCCAGGGAAGTCCTTTTTGCTTGAGGGGGATAATTTCAACATGTTGCTCAGGACATTTATCTATCAGACCTGTGTTCCTGGAAGGGGGCAATTCAATTGCCATGAGATGGGTGTTCCTGTTTAGGGAATGGGAGGCAGTCTCATCATGGGGTGATCTCCTGGAAGCTGTAGGACAATGACTGGAGACTTCTAGTGTCATTCCAGGGATCTGAAACAGGAGTGCAAATCTTGCACAGAAGACTGCAAATCTTGCCTCGGTCTTGAAGGGGGATGAGATAGGTTAGGTAAATTAAGGGCTGATACTCTCATATTACCAGTTTTTAGATGAATACTACTTAAATGATTAACATGCCTACATGCAGAGATGAGGAGGGACCTGAACCAAAGTTTAAGGGTAATAAAGGAGACAGATACAAAATCAAGGCAGAGACTGCGGAGCTCTATTCTGCTTTCACTTACCCTTTCAGCCTTAACAGACACAGATAAAGAGTCACTGATTTGCAAAGGCAGCCTCTCTAAGTCCCTGTTACAACTGCAACTGATTGAACATGTACAGGCTTTTTTCTTTGTCTTTATTCCCTAAACAATACAGTATAACAACTATGCACATAGCATTTAGACTATATTAGGCATTATAAGTCATCTAGAGATAATTTAAAGTATACAAAAGGATGTGCATAGCTACTATGCAAATACTATACTATGTTAAATAATAGATTTCAGCATTCACAGATTTTGGTATCAACAAGGGTCTTGGAACCTTTGGGAATACTAAGGGACAACTACATCAAATTAACCATAAAAGGAGTTTTTAAACATCTCCTTGGGAAAATGGAACCTTGCCTTCAAGGCAGTCACCTTAAGTATGAGCCCAGATGGAAATTCTCACCATGTTCCAGAAGCGTAGGTATCATCCTCATTTTACTAATGAGGAAGTAGAGTCTAGAAATCTAAAAAAAAAAAAAAAAAAAAAAAAAAAAAAAAACTTGCCAAAGCCACTCCTATGCTAAGTGCAAATGTCACCACTGGCAGCAAGCCCACCCGGCCCATGTACGAACCACACGTGTCAAGACGGGAGGCACCCATCCTTGCCACTGTCAAGAGCAACAAGATCCTCCTGGTAGGCCCAATGTAAGAAGCATATGGTTTCCTTAAAAACTAAACCCAGGTGAAGATCAGCCTTTGGAAAGCTTCCATGTCTCCAGAAGCAAGTCCTCCTACACACCCACGACTTAAGTGAGTGTGGAAACAGGACATCTGAAAGCTCACCACAGGAGCCCTCTGATTCCCTGGTAGACCCAATTTTCATACAACCCTCACTGTATCAAGAAAGAGACAAACATACTAACCCCCCCATCCACACCTGACATGTTCCAAGCCACCCTGATGCCTGAAACCACAGCACCAAACCCAGTATATCCTATTTTATTCCTATATATACATACCTATGATAAAGTTTAAATTATAAACTAGGCACAGTAAGAGATTAATACCAACAACTAATAAAAAAAAAGAACAATTATAACATATTGTAATCAAAGTTACGTGCATGTGGGATGTGTCTATCTCCTCTCTCTCTCCAAATATTTTTGGACTACTATTGACCACAGGTAACAAACTCCAGAAAGTAAACAGAGGATAAAGGCAGTCTGTTGTACACAAGAAAGAGAAAAGGAAATGGAAAATGGTCCTCACTTTATGTTCTGTTTTGATACATATTTGTTAAAGGAATGGGAGAAACTTAAGAGCCACAGAGACCTAGAACCTCCACCTTCTGTATTTGACCTGAATCTCAGAGCAGCAGCTAACTATAAAACACAAGCAGCCTTTCTGGTTTGTTCCCAAATTCTCAGCTAGAATATCATCATGGAAACAACATGACATGTGCAAATCTCAGAACACAAAATATAGAAAAGGGATATTGGAATAATGACCCTTTGAGTTTTAGGCAAATTTACCTAAACCCTATAGCAGTAAGTAAGATCTTTCAAAAGATAATGTTAGACCTCAGGTTCTTAAACAGGGGCAGGGACAGCCTGTGGGCACTTGAGCTACAGGAGGGATAGATTCCTGGAAAGGTCACCTCACCCCTGAGGCTGCCCCAGCTCTACCTAAAGGGACTGTTTTCTCTCTCCAGGCTTTCAGCTAAGGAAACAGTTATTGCCTGTGAGGATTACTTTTTTTTTAAGTGAAGTTGTTGGAAAGGCTAAATTCAAATGAAAGATTTTCTGTGAGGGGATTTCTTTAAGGTTTGACTTCATTGTGCATGAAAACAAGAATATGATCTGTCATTTAAAAGGCTGATAAAATAGTGTTAGCAATTCAGAATATCTAATTGAGCTCAAAATTGTAGTATCTGTAAGGTTAACATTGTCAAGCTACTTTGATGAGAATCTGTATAGGGGAATTTTGATGACCATGTTTGCTGTTACATAAAACAAAATTCTGATCTTGAAGTTACAAAACATTCATGCCTCCCACTGCCTTTTATTTTGCTCTGTTCTTCCAGAGAGATTGGAAGATCTCCTGGGGCTCTACAGACCTGGGTGCCAGTGTCCTTCACTCACCTGAATGTGCATGGCGCCCTCTACTGCCTCTGTAATGTTGGAGCAACCACTGATGAGTGACAGCTGCTGTTCTGCACTTAGAGAACCTTTCAGAGAATCAGACTGCTCCAGCCTCTTCAACTCCTTTCTGGAAAGAAGTAGAGAATGGTCACTGTGAGTAATCAAAATCAAATATGAAAATAAAGCTCAACATCACTAGTCATCATGGAATGCAAATCAGAATAACATGAGATACCACCTCACCCATCAGGATGGCTACTATCAAAAAAGGAAAATAAGAAGTGCTGGTGAGGATGTGGAGAAACTGGACCCTAGTACACTGTCGGTGAGATTGTAAATGGAGTAGCTGCTATGAAGAACAGTCCAGAAAACAGAATCACCACATGATTCCGCAATTCCATTTTCAGGTATATATCCAAAAGAATTGAAAGCAGAATCTTAGAGATTTTTATACGCACATGTTCACTATTCACAATAGCCAAGACTTGAAAGTAACCTAAGAGTTCATTGACAGAAGAATACAAATACAAGATGCTGTTATATACACAATGGAATATTATTCAGACTTAAAGAAGGAAGGTCTGACACTTGCTACAAGTGGTTGGACCTGGATGACATTACACAAATGAGATGAAATTAAGTCAGGCATGAAAGGACAAAAATGGCATGATCACACTTATTTACGGTACCAAGAGCAACCAAATTCATGGAGACACAAAGTGGATGGGCATACCCGTACTGTTTAAAAGCATAACTGGGACTTCTAATTCCTAACTACAACTTAGTACCTCTTGACCAGTTTCTCCCCATCTCTCCTTCCCTCCTCCTCTCCCCAGCCTCTGGTAACCAACATTCTAATGGCAACTTCTGAGGTCGACCTTTTAGATTCCACATATAAGTGGGATTATGTGGCATTTGTCTTCTTGTGATGTCCTACAACTAAAAGCCAGCTGTTGATGTCCTACAGCTAAAAGCCAGCAGGAGCACACCTGTACTGGGACACCAGGGAAGCCATGTGACATCTTGGAAGAGGGTGACAGAGAGAACTTATCACAGGATTCAGGCTTTGCCTGGGGATTTGGAGGAAGTTAGGAAGTAGAACTCACTAGTTGAGATGCTATCAGAGGGCAATTGGAAGACTGGGCATCTCAATAAATCTTACCCAGATAGAAAGGAGACTAAGCTGAAGACAAAGCTGTAATGGTTTCAAGAGCAATGGGCACTCATTTTAGTCAAGAAAGAGATGCTCAGTATTTTGCACAGTGAACCCGTTTTCACTTGTTCTTAGACAAATTTATGAAGCAGTCTTATTTGTCTCATCCCATCATAGTTAAGAGTGACCTCGTCAGAGGATGATGCTCTGTGAGGTTACTTATGTCCAACATTTAAGAGGCAGGGCCCAGGCGGAGATCTTTAGTCAGTGGGAATATGCCCTCAAAGTGGATAATGGGAACCTAGCCCCTACCCCTCTCTTTTGCTGCCCACCTGCTCTCAGGTGAATGAGCTTCCCCCACCATGTGCTCCCACCATGATGTACTGTGCTGCCTCAGGCCCAAAGCAAGAGGACCAATCAGCCATGGACGGAAACCTCTGAAAGGGAGTCAAAATAAATCATTCCTCTTTACAAACTGATTGTCTCAGATACTTATTATATAACAATATTTATTATAAAAACAAGTAGTCCAATTTTAAAATGGACAAATGGGGCTGGGGGTAAAGCTCAGCGGGAGGGCACTTACCTGACAGGTGCAAGACCCGGGTTCCAACCCCCGCACAAAAGCAAAAAAAAAATAAAAATAAAAATGGGCAAATGACCTGAATAGACATTTCTCAAAATAACAAATACAAATGGCCAGCAACTATGTGAAAAAATGTTCAATATCATTAGCTCTGCATGCCTTTTAAAAGCCTCAAAGATATACATTTACCCAATATTCTTAAGCATTTTGAAGTGGAAAGAACTTTCAAGAGACTTACTTTGCCATATTGACAGATACAGAACTCTGGACTATCACTTTAAAGTTCAAGAATCCTAGAGGCTGTGCATATTTTACATTCACAAGAAAAGGAGAATGTTCACCTTCATTTTAATGATGATAAGTTATACAGTGTGACTATGATGTATACTATACAAATTAATTTATCAGTTATTAACTAATTATATCATGGTTCTTGTTCATGTGTACAGACAAGGAAATCATTACTTACTTTTAGGGATATCAATGCTAAGTCCTACTCTTTTGAAGCCCAATTTTGCCATTTGAAAAAAATATATATAAGTAATACCTGAATCCACCTGAATCTAGTCAACTTAGACTTTAAACTAACTAGAAATACTATTAATATATCAAAACAAAAATGCTTCTTTTTATTTTATTTTTTTAGTCCTGACCATTCATTTTGGTGCCCAGATCAAATCTCCAGGATGGTACAGAGTTTCCCAAGAGCTAGAAATGTTAAAAGCATGATTGGAGTTGACACCAGTCTTCTGCCTTTTTCTCTTAAGTCACAATTAATTAATAATTAATAATAACAACTTTTTCCTCATGCATCCTACTGAGCCACACTGTCTCTCTCATTAAGAAAGAAAGAAAGAAAGAAAGAAAGAAAGAAAGAAAGACAGACAGACAGACAGACTCTGGTGAGATTTGCTTACAAAGCTAATTAGCATAATCTATTGGATTAACATCTGAAATTTTAAGGTACCAAATGTACTAAGAAATATTATAAGGAGAATGGAGAGAGAAGAGTCCACATGCATTTCCTCCCTCATTAATGTTGCTAACCCTCTGGCCCAAACTATCTTGTACTTAGGCTATGGAGTTCCCATTTTCTCTTTGGGGTGCACCACTATACCTGGCAAACCCACTGTGTCCTTTCAGGAATTCATTATTAACAGGCCTGCCACGCTGGTTCCCTTATGCGCTTCCACAGACTGGGTCCAAGATGGCAGCTGTCCCAAAATCGGATTCTACAGTCTGACCAGACATCTGGCAATTGGGCACGTGGCAATGTAGGGATACCCACCCTGTGGTCACTGGCAATAGAGATCCAACCAGTACTGAAGTCACCACAAAGATGGACAGGAATTTAGAAAATGACCTACTCATGAAACAGCCACCCTTAGAACCATAGCAGGTTACCAGAGCCACTGTCTGACTATCACAGCTCAGGTGTCCCCTGAACGGTGTCCCACTTCTGCCATACAGATGTAGCTGCAGAGACAGCTTCCTCCCTTCCTCTCTTCCTCTTGGAGTCTCATAATCAATCCTTGTGGAGATAGAAAACCAGAGTACCTCTATCCTTTACGACTCAAAAGGGCCTAGCACCTACTTTATGAGGAGATTAGATGGGCCTTCTGGTTGAATTACTCAGCTCTGAACTGTACATACAATTTATATAAATCAGACCTACAGCAATGGCTAAGTCCAGGAATCCACAACACTGGTGTAAGTCATCCACATTGCCCATAAACACAACCAGAATTAAAACATTCACATCTCTGAAGAGCTGCTTACGGCTACTAAACAAAAACACACTTGGCTTAACTAAAAGCATTGTGCTGCAGAGTACTGAAAGATTTAATATAGTATCTGTTGCTTTGCTAGAACTATTTTCTTTCTATAATTTAAGAAATATAAAAATAGAAATATTCCCATATTTATACCACTCAGAACTAACCACCAACAATCCTGTCATATTTGCTACTTGTCATTTTTTAAGTATACAAAACATAAAGTTCTTTCAGCTGCTACTCCCACATCATAAAACCATCTTTCTATTGAACTTGTATAGCATCTTTATTTTTATTTTTATTTGTTTTATTTATTTATGCAGCACTTGGGGTGTAATCAGGGATTCATGCAAGCACTTTACTCTGAGCTACATTCCCAGACCCACAGAGCACCTTTAAATGCCTAAGCTTGGTAACCTAATGAGGAACCACTTCATCCTTCAGGAAATTAGGTTTGAGGGTCTAAAGGGCTCAAAAGTGCTTGTTCCAAGTTTTCATAGGCCAAAACTGTCTCTTCAAACCTTTTCATTAATCCAAAGCAAACTTTAGGCCTTTCTTCCAAAAGGCCTGAGTTAGATTAGATAAGTAAATGAGTACCAGAGTCTCTTAATTCTTAGTTCCTCCCAGGATCATCCCCATGGAGAGGAGAGAGTCCTGTGGAGAAATAAAGCAGTAGGAAGAAGTAGCCATACCACTGGCCTCCTGCAGATCATGCTCAGGATGAAGATTCCATAGAAATGATTTGTCCTCAAGTCCCCACCTCCCCTAAGTAGGACATGGGTAGAACAGAGACACACTTGAACATGAGCTGAGAGACATGGTTACATATCGATCCAAGAAATGGCTGCAAACTTCAGGACCCTGCTGAATAGTGTCCCAGGGGAAAAATCAAATGCAAGCTTCATAGGGGCTTTCAGACATATCCAGACAGATCTCTCCTATTCCGAGTTCAGCAAATATATCTGCCATTCATCAAATCTAGGAATTGGCAATGTTTTGTCCCAGTTAGATTAATTCCAATTTTTGATTATTTTAGAAGAACTTTTGTCTTGAGCTTTTGTAGAAGACATACAAAATCACTTGGAAAAGATACGACTATCAATTGAGATTTATTTATTTATTTATTTTATTAACACAGACTAATTGTTCATATTAATGGGGTTCAGTGTGATACTTCCATACATGCATACGGTGCACACTGATCACATCCAATCACCTTTTTCCACCTTTCTCTCCCCTTCCCAATATCTAGTGACCTCTATTTTACATGCAGGTCAACATTTGTCCACAAATGAGAGAAAACATGCAATATTTGTCTTTCTGTATCTGGTTTATTTCACTTCACAAAATATCCTCCAGTTCTATCCATTTTGCTGCAGTAACAGAACTTTATTCTTCTTTATGGCTGAATAATACTCCACTGTGTATAAATACTACATTTTAAAAATCTATTCGTCTGTTGATGTCCACCTATATCTTAGCCATTGTGAATAATGCCACAATAAACGTGGACATGCAGGTATCTATTTGGTATGCTGATTTCCTATTAATATATACTCAGAAGTGGAATAACTAGATCATACGGTATTTCCATTTTTAGTTTTGATTGTTTTTGTTTTTGTTTTTGGAGGAACCTCCAGACCATTCTCAATAATGATTATTCTAATTAATACTACCTCCAAAAAGGTATGATATCAGTACCTTTTTCTGCACATCATTGCCAACATTTGTCATGTTTTATTTTTCAGTTTTGGAGGGAATTTGTAATTTCTGTTTGGTAGTTCATAACAGCCATTCTAAATGGAGGCTGGGACATAGCCTGGAATGCTAGAATGTTACGATGCTGCCCTTTACAATGGCTGTTTTTGCTAGTAAATGGCTGCAATGTATCAATTCTACCGCTAGAGGTCAGCCGAACCCTATGATGCAAAATACTTGGGTTGCAAAAACAAAACAAACCAACCTTGAGCACTGCCATAATGCCACGCACCCATAAAATTTCACACCATGAAACTCTGTTTCATGCACAAAATAATTTAGAATGCTATATTAAAACACCTTCAGGCTATGTGTATAAGATGTACATGAAACATAAATGGCTTTCATATTCTGAACTTGAGTCCCATCCCCAATATATCTCTCATTCCATATAAATATTGCAAAATCCAAAATTCTGAATCTAGTCCCAAGTATTTCAGTTAAGGGAAACTCTACCTGTGTAACAGTCTATGTTTTTAGCACATCCAGAGTAAGTACTATTTCACGGTAGCTCTAATATGCTATCTACAATGTTATATGGCCTCTTTTCTTCCATGTCCCTGTTAGAAAACTAACCCTTGGTGCAGGGAGATAACCAACTCTGACCCATCATCTAAAATTAATAAAGTTCATGGGGGGGCGGGGGAACAGTTAGAGGAATAAAAGCTTATACTGAATACATGAACCAAAACCTAGATGCATGTCTTAAATCATTACCAACTCAGTATTAAAATACAACTGAAGACAAGGATTAGAAAGTGTCTAAAGTTGACACTTTCATTTAGCTCTGCATCTCATCTCCTGCTAAATATTCCTGTCCCCAGAGCTATTTCTTCTGTGATCATTTTCTTTTTTTTTGTGTGTGTGATCATTTTCTATGACGTTTTCTTCACTGGCCTGTTTTTTTCTTCCAACAAGCACACAATTTCACCATCCTCACACCTCAGCATCCAAATTTTCCTGCCTAGTTGCCCACAGTCTAAATTAATTAATCTGTCCACACTAACTTCCTTATTTACTATTTCTTTCCTCAACAAAGGAAACCAGGTTTCATGGTTGCTTCTTGCCTTGCAGAAGGTTTTTCTTTCATCTTTATTCCTTCACCTAATGCTATTTATTCTTGCAACCTAATGGTGCCATTGAAATGTTAGATGGAAACCCCTTTTCTCTTGTTTCGCTCCCAGAGACATCTGCTGGAAGACCACACCTGCCGCCTACTCCATCCCTTCCATTCCTCTCCTGGACAATTTTTCTGATTGGTGAGTCTGGCATTGGAGGCTGTGTCTTTCTCCAGGTCCTCCGGGGGAGACTGTGGTGAGGAAGCCTATCTAATTGTTGTGTGGCATCAGAAAACTGTATAGTGATGTGTCTGAGATTTGTTTAAAAAATAATCCAGGGCTGAGAAGCCACCTCTGGAATGGCAAAACAAGGACCTTTAAAACCCCCACCCCTCCACAAAAGCAATGAAAACATGGGCACAAAAACTTTGGAGGTCAATTTTCAGAACTCTAGAGAAATTAACTGAAGGTTTGCAATAATCCAGGGAGTGTTTACGCAAGAAAAATGACCAATACTCAGTAAGTACAGATGTGTGGCATTTTAACTTGTCATAGCTAAAGCTTGTTCCCATCCTCCTCTCCTCTGCTCCATAGTAATCTTAAAAACCAGTAGCCCAGCAGCCACCACACTGACTCTGCTGGCCCTGCACCCCTCATTTATCTTCATAATTTACTGACAGCTTCCCATCCACAGTATGGTTACACATATACCACAAGCTCCTGGGGAATAAAGGTCAGGGTTTACATTTCTTTTAGCAATGTCAGTGTCAGTCTATAATGAATTCCCAAGGCAAGTATTTTGCCTCACACCTACTCCCTAAGGTATGAGAATCCAAGGAAGTGGAAGATTTCCTTTAGGGAGAAAGAGACAGAAGTGGAGCAGTAGGTAAGATTAAGGAAAATGGAAATGGGTCTGCTTGGTCTCCAGTCACAGAAATCCTAGAACACCAAAGGCAAATAGCAGAAAGAGAAAAAGACAAGGCCATGTGTCTCTTCCGCATGGGACAACTGTATTGTGTTATCTGCTTTGACAACGTTGGTGCTGCTGTTCCCATATAACATGGTGGGAGAGCATATGAATGCTAAACATCACATTAGATATTTTTGAAGTTTGGGAAAAAGGGCAGAATATCTAAGTTTCTAAAAACAAGTAGTCCTTGACCTCCTTTGTTTGACAGCACCATAACTTTTTAAATCTTCAATGTCTTCCACCAAAGACTATCTACAGTTTGTCCAGGGCTTAATCCCATCAAATTATTCACACCTGTTACCTGCCCAGCATGCTCAGCCTTCAGAACCTGAAATGCTCTTGGTAAGGCAGCTAAACTGAAGTATGCTATAGAAAGTCAATGTCTCCACCCGCTCCACAGGAAGGCTGTGGCCTGACTGTGGCAGCAATCCTGTCCTCCTGCCTTCTCTCCTTTCTCTCTTTGGCACCCAGAAGTCCCTTCTTCCAGGATGGTGGTCACATAGGCATTTGGAGGGCAGGGAAGATGGGAGGACAGATCTGCTTAAGCCTCAAGGCAATCAGTTTACCAAAGTTTACACAGAATCATCAAGCACCAGCCAAGTTCATAAAAGTGATACTTTAGTTTCTTGTGTATCATTGTTTGACACCTCACAGGGAGAACAGTTTGGATGCAGTTAGTCCCCTAAAGATTCTTGTGCTAGAAGCTTGATCCCCAGTGTGAGGATGTACGAGACCAAAGAGGCAGGCCTGTTGGAAGGCGCCTGGTCAACGAGCACCTTGTGAAGGGATTTCTGCTGATCTGGGGAAATGAGAAAGGTCTCACAGGAGTGGATTAGCTCTTGTGAGGGCAGGTTGTTATCAAAGAGAAAGCCTGGCCCCTCCCCTGTTTTGTTTTGTTGGGATTTTGTTTGTTTGTTTTAAGGGTGTGGTTTATTTTCTGTTTGTTGTTTTTGCTTCCTGTCTACCATATGATACACATGGAGTGCTCCCACCATGTGATATCATCATCACTTCTGACACGACCAGAAGGCCCTCACCAAAGCCTAAGCTGATGGGGCTGCCCAATTGGACTTTCAGTCTCTAAACTGTGAGCTAAATAAACCTCTTTTCTTTATAGAAGTACCCCATCTCATGTATTCTGTTATAGCAACACAAAACAGACTAAGACAAAGACAATGATGAGATAGGACCATTGAGCCTATATCCTTCATAGTCCTAACTATGTATGGGTGTCCACATACAAGGAAGCAACAGGGTCATGTCAGAAGCATGCATCATTTTGCTTAGCAAAATTCACTTATAATCCTACCATCTAGAGAAAATCAAAGTGCTCTGACTTCTCCCCCAGGTGTTTTTTGTTTTGTTTTGTTTTTCTTTGCTTTTTGGTTTTGGTTTGTATGTTTTGCAATTCTGGGGACAGAACCCAAGGCCTCACACATGCTAAGAGGGCACTACACTAAGATACATCCCTAGCCCTGCTCAAGTTTTTAGATATACAATTAGCATATATGACTTTAACAAATCAGATAAAGCAAAGCTATTTCTGTTTTGGGAAGAAAAATAAATAAGAGAAATGAAGCAATCATTTGAACTGTCCTAATGACAGCCAAGTGAAAGCAGGATCTGTGAACAGACAGATAAATCAGGGTAAATGACCTGGCTAAACCCACAGTCCATTGCTGTGAACTCAGATTACTCCTGAACTTTTCAGTCTAGATGGTTTCATCAACCGCCCCCTATACCCTACTTCTCAGTAATTAAACTAGCTAGTGACAGGCTCTTGCCCAAGAATGGGTATTCCTCTCCATTCTCTTTTGTTTTCGTTACTGTCTCTCAATAAAATTGAAAAAAAAAATTCTCCATGAATGTCTTCTACATTTTTCTTATATTTATGCCTAGATTGCTTATGTGTTGATAATTATAAATTTTTTATTGTTTTCTAACTGTATGTTGCCAACATATAGACCCTGACTTATCTGTGTGTTCACAGATCCTGCTCCCATTTGGCTGTCATTAGGACGTTCAAATGATTGTTTCATTTCCTTTATTTTTCTTCCCCTTGACGTGTTTTCATCATCCTTGGGATTTTACCTGCAAAGTCCACATTCATATTGTGCCTTTTCAGTACATTCATGATCAGTTTGGCTGGAACTATTCAACTTTTCCTGAATTCTCACAGTATGTTCATTATTATTCATCTAACCTATTTCCCCTAACCTATTTCCCCTAACTGTAAATATTTCAGGGATAATAAATATTTTAGCTTTTGTGGGTCATACAGTCTTGGCCACAGCTATTTATTGTGGACTGAGAGCAGCCATAGACAATCTGCAAATAAACAGGTATGAGTGTGTTTCAATAAACAAACAGGCATGACTGTGTTTCAATAAAACTTTATTTGTGGCATGTTCCTTTCAAGCAGTGATTGAAACCAAAAGCCCTACATCATTTCCTACAAACGTGGAACTCCTATGTCAGCAGGATGGCTATGAAAAGACAAAACCAAAAGCCTTCAGATCCTAGGATCAGGGGTAGTTTCTAGCCTCGTGAGCTCAGTCAGGTTCAATATATCAATTACCTACTGTTCACTGTTATAATCCTTGGGGTTAATAATTCTATCTGGGCTCAATCATGTAGCTGCTATCAGTTGGAGGTTAGTTGGAAGCTAATGGTCTAGGCTGACTTTACTCATCTATCAAGCAGTTGGTACTGGCTAGTGCTGGCAGGTAGCTGGGCTGACATCTATACCCAGCTAGACTGAGCTTACAGGATGGGGATGGGAGGAAGGGTTCCCAATAGGAAGTGGGATGTCTCAGTACGTAGGTTATTTTCAGTTCCCTGAGGAGTCACATTGGCTAATGTTCCCTTGGTCAGTGCAAGCCCATGGTCAGGTCTGGAGTTGGGGGTAAGAGAAATAAAGTTACATTGCAAGGGGACAGCAGACAGGGAGGGGATCAATTTGTGGCCATTTTGTGACCCACTATTCCAGTTATTCTAACCCAAGGTATGTGGGAAAAATAAAAGTAAGTTTCAAATCATGAGAACAGAACAGACTAATCCAGAAGAATTCAGACAGATTCAAACAGAGTTCAAAATAAAGTTTTTCAGGACAGAAAAAAGAGTGACAAGTTAAAAACAAAAGATTCAGGCATTGGCAATGCCTGAGTTCATGAACAATTTCAGTTACTTAAGTGCAGAGCACAGGGCAGCTACCTTGTTTCAGAGATCATTCTGGTCGTATATTAACTCCCTCACTTAAAAAGCTGAGTCATTTTTAAATACCACAGCTGCCATCTAGAGACACTGAAGAGATGACAGGAGAGAAAGTGAGACAGAAGAGTAGAGGTACCCAAAAACAGTGATTTCAGATCGGGACTCAAGCCAGATAAGGCAGCTTGTTCATCCCTGGAGTTGGGGTGTCCTGGTCTCTTGAGGGCTGTATGGCCCATCTACTACATGGAAATGAGACCATCTCCAAACCATAAGAAGTAAAACACTCCAGATCTGTCATATTAGGACTTTGTTTACTTTATTTTTGTTTTTCTTCCTAAAATGTTTCTTTTACCCTCTGAAATTCTTTCTTGAGACCTAATAGGTGCCAAGCACTGGGCACACAATGGAGAGCAAAGAAAACTAGTGAAGCATCTGCTAATACGGTTTTCCACAGTCAAGATACCCTTCTAGTGTGAGATGTAAACATGCCAAGTTTTAAGTTTCTCATTGTGCAACCCTGTTAGAGGAAGATTAGTCTTAGATGACAGCTTCTTAATTTTTTTAATTCACTGAGCTCCCTTGGCATGGTATGAGTTGTGATAATACCTTCCCTACTCTTCTAGCATCTTAACATTTTAAAAAATCAATTTCCCTGTGTTTAATTCATTTTTATAAGTTCAGAATTGAGGTGTATCATTTCTATTTAAGAAGATTCATTTTTTAAAATTTTTAGTTGTCAATGGACCTTTATTTTATTTATTTATATGTGGTGCTGAGAATCAAACCCAGTTCCTCACACATGCTAGGCAAGCACTCTACCACTGAGCTACAACCCCAGCCCAAGAAGATTCATTTTTAATAGGTCTAACATCCCAGGATTTTCTAGAAGTAGTGAAATTTCAACTACATGATATTCTCTGCTATTAAATGTTAAGAAGAATCAGAATATAGGAAGTGAACCAAACCACAAGGGTGGTTTGGAAAAAAAAATTCTACAAAAAATGTAGCCAAAAGAATTACCTTGGGCTGGGGATATAGCTCAGTTGGTAGAGTGCTTACCTCACATGCACAAGGCCCTGGGTTCAATCCCCAGCACAGCAAAAAAAAAAAAAAAAAAAAAAAGAATTACCTTTTGAAACTCTATAAAATGTTCCCATGCCTCAGTAAAAACAATTACTGGGCTGGAACCTATTATATTCCAGGCTCTGGCAACCAGAAATGTGCACATTGTTTATTTTTGCATTTATAATAGCTAGTACATGAATCTTATAACATCCAATAGTGAAGGGCACTGAGAATAGAATGTACAGGCTCTGTCCTAATGGTACCCACCACCTAGAGTAGTAGATAAAGACCACAAAGCACTGTGTCAGGGAAGACGTCCATTGGCCACAAATTTTTTTTTTTTCAGTCAGTTCAACCCCTGAGGATACATCATTTATACAGTCATCCCCCGTTATCTGAAGATCAGCTTTTTGTGGTTTCAGTTACCCAGGGTCAACAGTGATCCAAAATATTAATATTCATCTTCACTCCTTCAAGAAAGACCACATGCACCCAATTTTTATTACAATATATTGTTATACTTATTCTATTTCACTAATAGTTACTGTTAACCTCTTACTGAGCCTAATTTACAAATTAAACTTTAACATGTGGGAAAAACAGTATATACAGGATTCAGTATCCTGTATCAGGCATTCATTGGGAGTCTTGGGATATACCCCCACAGATAAGAGGGGGACTACTGCACTGCTTGAGAAAAGGATGAAGTTGGTTCACCTTACATTCTTTTTGCCCAACATGTGGTCAGGGGCATTCTAACCTTCAGTTCTTACGTCATTGTTAATCAGTAGGATGACAGTTTGTTTACTGAGAGAAGCATATTTTTTTTAAACTGCAGAACTCATCATGTTGACCAAAATATTTACAAAATATGGTTTGGTCTCTGTCCTCTCAACTTGATCTCTCTGTATAGAAATGGCATGTTTGATAATCATGTGATTCAAGAAAGGAAACCAGGAAGCTCTACTTAAAAGTCAAAGACCAAGAATTCAGTGCTCTCTAGGGGTGCAATATAGTACAACTCAAACTGATTTCCCTGAAGGTATTTGCTAACCATAATTTGAGGAGAAAGGTAATAGGTCACAAGATACCCAAAGATCCCTACCTGCTGCCAAAGAAGTACAACCAGTTCTGCATATTTAAGTCAATTAAACTCAAATGTGTGAGTTATAAAAAAAAAAAGGTACTGCTCTTAAGGAAAGAGTTATATCTATTCTTTTTAAAATCTTAGATGCACACTTTTGCTCCTTCTATAACATTTATTATATAGTAATAAATTTTTGGTTTTTCTCTTTCAAATATTTTACAGCTGTCTAAAAGTTTACTCTAATTAAGAACTAGAAATATTAAGAAACAGTTCTTAATTAAGCATAGTAGTAGAATAATATGTAAGCCTTTAACCTGGTTTAAAAAGAAAAACAGGGGTTTGGGTATATGGCTCAGTGGTATAACACTTACCTAACAAATATGAGGCCCTGGGTCCATCCCCAGCTCTGAAAAAAAAAAAAAAAAAAAAAAAAAAAAAAAACAGAAAAAAACCTTTCCCACAACCTACCATGTACTCTCTGAAACATCTTTAACAGTAACAAAAACCTTTAATGATCCACCTAAAAAATAAAGCCTAAAATACAAATTTCCCAATAAATAGAACAAAGTAATTTCCAATTAGGAATCTTTGGTTTGGTTTTCCCTTAGCTACCAGTGAGTTAGAACTGACTTGACAAAGCGAAGATGAAATGATAATGGAATTGGAAAAGCCTATTAGCCTACAAGAAAAGTCTGGTTTTCCACCTCTTTTTCTATACCTATAAAATGAGATGACTTTTACATTTTTAAACACTTAAAAGAAAAACAAAAGAATGATAACATTTTGTGACACATGAAAGTTAAATGAATTCCAAAGTTCAGTATTAACTCATAAAGTTTTATTTGAATACAGCCAGACCCATTTGTTTAGAGATTATCTATGACTGTTTTTACCCCACAATCAGAAGTTGAGGTAGAGACCATATGACCCCACAGATTTACTACCTGACTTTACAGAAAATGCTTGCCAAGTCCTGGTCTGGAGCCCACATGGGGTTGCCTAAAGCCTGACTTAACTAGAAATTCTGGGTCTCCTCTTCCCTAGGCTACCCTGTCTCCAACACAAGGCCTAATCTAAAGCTAATGCTGCTTGGCTCCAGACACACAAACCACAAACATCATCACCAAAAACCAGTGCAGGGTCTCCACCCAAGTATACAAGGCACAAGCACTTTTACCAACTACCATTTCAAATGGAAGCTTATAAAGTTCTTATATAAACTACTTAATGCAAAAATCAAGATTAATTTAACAAAGTATAGTTGTTCCTCCTTGCCTGTGTGTTCTATATCCTTGAACTCAATCAACTGCAGATGGAAAGTAACTGGAAAAGATTTTTGTGTCCCTGAACACATACAGACTCTTGCCACGGTATGAATCTCCATAAATAATACAGCACAACTCTATGTAGCATTGACATTGTATTAGGTATCCTGAGTAATCTAGAGATGGCTTAAAGTCTATGGGATGATGTGCATAGCTTCTATGCCCACTTTTATTTTTGTATGAGGGACTTGAGCATCTGCACATTTTGGTATCAGTGTGTGAGGAGTCCAAGGTAAGACTGTAGATACGACTTTACTTATTTAGCAATATCATAAGTTCCTTTAAAGTCTTTTACAATTTTATTGTAACTATCAATAAATTATTTCCTATTGCTCCTTAAATAATCTCAATTAAATCAAATATTAAGCTGTTTTGTTACCGTGTTTCTGATCTTGATGCTTTATAAAAACACTGACTCAATCTGAAAAAAATCCTTTTGCCTCAATTTTTTGCTTATACTTAGTGAGTGGTGTCTCAAGAAACCTGTTTTCTTCTGAATTACAACAACAGGACTATATGGCTTTCACCCATTTTTATTGCAGTTTAAAATATATTGAGAGACTGAAGACTTCTTTGGCAGAACAGAAACACTGAATGGTTTATACAAAATCACTTAATCCCATATAGGAATAATTTTTATGCATCAAGGAGTTACAGCAAATAAAGAAAATTCTCAAGGTGCTCCCTTGAGCCAAAAATATTTTAATTAAAAAATAAAAGAACTTGGGAATGGGGCTTCAGTGTCTAGCATACTATGAGACCCTAGGGTCAGTCTTCAACACACACACACACACACACAACCTCAAAGAAGATATATAGATGGCAAATACACATATGAAAAGATGATCCACATCATATGTTATCAACAAATTAAAATAAGATCCCACTGTAAATGATAGTAGACTGACTAAAATTCAGACACTGGCAACCCCAAATCTTGGCAGGTCACAAAGCAAAAGGAACTCTCATTCATTGTTGTTGGGAATGCAAAAATGGTATATGCAATTTGGAAGGTAGTGTAATGGTTCCTTACAAAACTAAATATATTCTTACATTCAATCCTGCAACTGTAATCCTTAGTGTTTACTCAAAGGAATTAAAAACATGCCCAAACAAAAACTTGCACATGAATATTTCCAGCAGCTTTATTCATAATTGCCCAAACTTGAAAGCAACCAAGATGTCCTTCCAAAGATAAATAGAAAAACTGTAGCACACACAGGCACTGCAATATTAGTCAGCACTAAAATCAAATAAACTATTTTCAAGTCATGAAAAGACAAGGAGGACACTTAAATGCATATTACTAAGTCATAGAATCAATATGAAAGAACTACACACTGCATAATTCCAACTACATGACATTTTGGAAAAAATGTCAAACTATGGAGACAGTAAAAAGATTAGTGGTTGCCAAGGATTGAGGGGAGCAAGGGAAGAATAGAGCACAGAGAATATTTAGGGCAGTAAAACTATTCTTCATGATACTACAATGGTGGACACGTGTCAGTATACATTTGTCTAAAACCCACAAAACATACGCCACAAGTGTGAGAAATGAATTGACAAAGCACAGAGGATTTTCTACTTCTTTTCCCTTTCTTCTCCCCACTGAATGTGAGTTCTTATAGGACACAGATCTTAGTCTCTTTTGTTTATTGTTTAATCCCCAGTACTTAGACGTGCCCCACATACAGTAGGTGGTCAACCAGTATTTTTAAAGAATGAAAGTATGAATAAGTAAGAAAACTTCTTTTATTTAAAGTCCCCCTCCCCATAGCAGTGAATTGCCATAATGGAGGCCATGGGTGCTCCACCCTCAGATCTCTTTGGATCCCTCCCATGAGCACTGGGTATCTCTCTCCAGCTTTGGAGTTCTTTTTCTAAAGGTTCACACCAAACAGCCTTCCTTAGAGAACTCTGGTCTCAGATCAGACTTGAAATACTTGGGAGTTTATATGCATCCCGGAAGGACCATTGTCAATGTCTGATACAGGACTATGACGGTTCAGCTCCCTTGCCTGAGGACTAACTTTGCTGTTCACTATACACCCTAGAACTCCCACGGATTGTGTTGATCCTAGGACTTCTGAAATCATATCCTTAGCTGGTTTCTATCTCTTCTTTATCCTGTCTTCCCTATTCCCTTACTGCTTTATCCTGGGAGCCCTGCCTTAATAAATCACTTGCCCAGGAATCTGCATCTCAGGATCTAATTCTGATGAATCTAAGACAACCTCAGGAACTGGAATTATTAGAAACAGAGTACAAAGCAATTATGTATTAAATAGTTAATGATTTGAAAAATGGAACCACAAAGAATAAGCAAACTATTTGAGACTGATATATCTGAAGAGGCAAAGCAAACATCAAAAATGAAATTATTCAAATAAACTCAGTTGATAGTCTAAACAACAGATTAAACACAAATATAAAGAGAATAGAAAAACTGAAGAAAAATCTAAAGAATGTATTCTGAAAACACATGGAGACAGAAAACATGAAAGAGAGATTTTTAAAAATGAAGCTAGAAAGAGATGGTCCAATATCTATGCTATAAGAATCAGGTAAAACAGACCCAGTAGTCTCACTGCTGGGTATGTTCTTATAGAAATTCCTGCACTTATATATTAGGAAACATATACAAGAATATTAATAGTAACATTAAAAACAATAGCCTTAAACTGGGAAAAGTTATAATATTCCAAGAGGATAACAGATAAATAATTTATAGAAAATTCACACAACAGAATAAGATATAACAGTAAAAAACACATGTACTATAGCTATAAACAAAAACTTGGGCGAATCTCAGTTTTATTCATATAAAACACAAAAGAAAGCAAAACTAAACAATATAATGTTGAGGGACATGTATATAAGTGTTTTTAGGACAAGGAAAATGGTAAATACAAAATGAAGACTATTTTTTACCTCTGATAGGAGGGCAGGGGTATGAGATCCAAAAGGTACACACAAGGTATTGGTAACGCTCTAAATTTTAAGTTGGGTGGTAGGGTCATGGATGATTATTTCATTATTCTTCTTTCTAAACTTATACCCATGATCTATTCTTTGGATATGCCAAATATTATATTAAAAGTAATATTTGAAGAATCTCTATAAAGCATACAGTACAGATGGATGCTGAAGACGCTTAACATGTCTTTGAAGTCAGACAGATCAGGGCTGGAATCTTATATCTTAGGTGAATCTTATGTCTACTGAACAGGTTCTTAATCCTTCACAGACCTATGTTTTCTCATAAAATCATGGTAACAACATGTCTCCTAGAGTTTATTTTAAGATTGAGATTACTGGGTATAGACAGGGAATGTGGCTCACTGGCAAAGTGCTTGCCTAGTATGAATGAGGCCCTGGGTTTGATTCCCAGTGCCTAAAATCAAAACAAAAAGGATTACTAGGATGTAAGTTCCATGGCTATATATACATCATCCGCCTACATACCCCTAGTGAATAGCACACCTCTGGCAGGTAATGGGCACTGAAATGCCAAGTTACTTTCCTTCCAAAATGGTACAGTTTGTGTGAGTGGTTTTGTGCTGGCTACTTTGCTTTTTGGTTTTTCAGTGTCTGAGTTTTGTTTTTGGGATTGGCATTTTATCTTGGCATTGACTCTTTATAACTATATGTAAGAAGGTACTTCTCTGGGTTCAGGTTCTGAATCTGTAACACAATAAAGTTGGAGTAGGATATCTGATTTCTTAATGCTTATAACCTGACATCATACCCTCTACTAATCTTTTCAAAAGGTAAACTTAGATAAAGCAAGCATATTTTTGTTACACAAAAAGACAAATTTAAGTTATGTATTCGTAAGTATCCTAAAAAGAGGGATAATAACTACCTAAACCAAACTGTGTCTGAAATGGTCAGATTCATTCAATGAAGGTCATCGCAGGTAGAGAAGCCATGCAGTGAGGAAGCTCTCCTTCTGACATGTTGCATTAGTTTTGTTCCTCTATTTTTGAACTCCCTTATTCTTGGCCTTTGTCTTTGGTTTCTATACTTCTTCTACTGACTGTGACTTCCACTCCTAAAACTCAGTCCTACGAATTTGGTAAGTCCAGCTACTCTCATGCCTTTAACAAGTACATTTGTCACAATTACTAACACCCACAAAAGTAACTCCAGTTCTGTCCTCTCACATGAATTCTAAACCCTAACTAAAATTCAGGATGTTTTAATTTGGGGCCTGTCATCATTAGATCAATAGATCTAAACCATGCTTAGTATCACTGTTCCTATAAGGTAATGCCCATGAAGCTCTGGCTATCACCTACTGGATATGGGCTTATCCTGCAGAGGGAGCACAGAAAATCCCAGCTCTCTACCCCTGTGTGACATAGCAAGGGAAGTCCACAAACTCACTTGGTTTTGAAGCCTGACATTTACATTCAGCTCCTCTTTTCCCCCCCTCTCACAACTTCTCAATCTGAATGGGCCTTTCCTAACAACAGAAGTCCCTTTTCCAATCTAAATTCACATTCTAGCATGACCTAGTCAGGTACCTGACCTATATTGGCTCAGAGGCACTTCAAGAGCTATCAAATGAAAATGTACAATCACAGATATTTATAGCCTTGAGAATGTGATAAACAAGATCAACTAAAAGAAACAGGGCCATTCCAACTCCTCCCGGAAGGCGTCAGCTAGCCTACCTGATATTTTCCAGGGCATTCGTTATCTGTTCTTGCTCAATATCATAGAGTTTCACCTTGAAGCCTCCACTGGCAAACAACATAGCCCAGCTTCGTCCAATGAGTCCACTGCAGGGAGAGAAAATTAAGAAAGGATTCAAATTAATTTAATAATTGAACAGTTTTTCATTCTTCATCCAGAAGAAACTTTTAAAAATCATACAACATCCCATTCCTACAATATTTAATAAATCTCTTTAAAGTACACATCTTGATAACTGTATTTATTTAGAATGTTATCTGTCCCCACCCAAGTACTCCTGAACCCCCCCACTCAACAGCCAAGATCAGTATTCCACAGGGAACATGGTAATATGTCAGGTATTAATCAGGTGCTCACGCACTGAAACAAAAAATTACAGTCAGGAGGTGGTAGGGTGTCATGAGGCAAAAAGTCCTTAGTTGAGTCCCCATTTGACCAGTGTCTTATGCAAATCACTTAACTTGAACATGAGAGATAGTACAGCCAGTCTTCCGCATCCCCAGGTTCCACATCTTGGGATTCAACCAACCATGGTTTGAAAATATTTGGGGGGAAAAAAAACATTTGTACTAAACATATGTAGACATTTTTCTTGTCATTATTCCTTAAACAATGCAGTACAACTACAATTTACATTATACTATACTAGGTATTTAAAGTCATCTAGAGATGGTTTAAATATACAGATGGGCATAGGTTTTTTGCAAATATTATACCATTGTATGAAAACAACATGAACGTCTGCAGATTTTGTTATCTGTGGACATCCTGGAACCAATCTCCCATAGGTACAGAAGGATAAGTGTATTTGCTGTCCTCCTCAAATAATTAATTGCCACTACAACAGCATTTGAGCATGAATTAGGTGCCAGGTACCATTAAACACTGAGGTCTTACCTCTGTTAATCTTTATAACAACCCTACAATGTATGTACTATTATTATTTACTCTGAGACACAGAAGAAGTTATTCCACACAGGCTATCCATGCAGGAGCTAGGAGATAAAGCCAAGAAGTTTCTTGAGTCCTTAGACTTAACCCTCACTTCCACCCATTATTTCAGACTTATTAGAAAATAAAAAGATTAAAAAAAATCATAGAGTACATATGGGGTTGTTCAAAGGGTTAAAGACAAATGTACAGAACACATCTAGAGTCCAAGTCTTAGTTTCTAATACTATTCTCCAATAAAAGGAAGCAGTACTCCTTAGAGAAAAGGCTAATTCTAGAGCTGAGCCAGGAAAGATATAAGATGAGCCTGGAGGAGTCTGTAGCACCAGCAAGTAAATGTTAAAAAACAAAAACAAGGGACTAGGATTGTAGCTCAGTAGTAGAGCATTTGCCTAACATGTGTGAGGCACTGGGTTTGATTCTCAGCACCACATATAAATAAATAAAATAAATATCCACTGACAACTAAAAAAATTTTTTTTTAAAAACCTACATTAATAAATTATATCAAAGGGGTTACAGGAGCCCACTAGAAGAGCTCCCAATGGCCAAAACTGGAACAAACTGAGCCATTTGTGGATTATAATACAAGCTACAGAATACATACTCACAAGTTCATACTGATAAAAATAAATATTTGAAAAAATAAATAATTATTGGAAAAGCCACATTTCCCTTGCAGAAGAATTCCAAATAATTCTGTCCTCAGAGAGATGGAACATCATTTTCCACCCTTAAGAATGAGCTATGCAAAGCAACTTTTTTCCAAAGAGTACAGTGTGGAAAGAGGAAACAAAAGAATAACTTTTCAGTGGAGGAACCTGAAACACTATCTCAGCCAGTTGGTCAAGGTTAATATCAACAGCAATGAATCATAATGATGGTGTATGTTGTGATACCTTGGCATATGATGAGAATGGAAATTCACTTCTGTGGTCTTCCTACCACAACCCCAGCTTAGTCATGAGAAAAACATTAGGCAAATTTCAACAGGGGGACATTCTACAACTACATGACTGGTACTCCTCAAAACTGTCAATGTCATCAAAAGCAAGGAAAGTCTGAGAAAATGTCACAGAGAAGTCAAAAGAGAGGCTGAGGAGATAGCTCAGTCGGTAGAGTGCTTGCCTCGTAAGCACAAGGCCCTGGGTTCAATCCCTAGCACCAAAAAAAAAGTCAAAAGAGAAATAACAGATACAGTGGTCCTTGGTATGAATGAGGGATAGGTTCCAGGACCTCTTCCTCCCTGCTCAGAGAATGCTCAAATTCCTGACATAAAATGAAACAGTATTTGCATACAACCTAAGCACATCTTCTTACATAGATTTTAAATCATCTCTAGATGACTTATAATACCTGACACAATGTGAATGCTATGTAAATAGCTGTTATACTGTATTGTTTAGAAAATAATGACAAGGAAAAAAGTTTGTACATGTCCAGTTATGCATACAATTTTTTTGCAAATATTTTCAATCTGTGGTTGGTTGGATCAACAGATGTTGAACCCAAGGATATAGAGGGAAAACTGTAAATGTAATCTGATATTCTGGAACAGAAAAAGGACATCAGGTCCTTTTTCTAAGGAGATCAGAAATTTAAAAAGATATTACTAAATAATAATGCATTATTTCATTAATAACCAGTATTATTAACTATTAATTAACACTATCAGTGGATGATAATGTATTGGTTTGTTAATCATAACACATTGTACCATATTAATATAGGGAAGTTGGGTGAAGCAGAATGTGCATAGGCATACAAGAGTGGATGCAGATGCAGGGAGGAAAATGACCAGTGCAAGATCTCACTTCCATCTTAATCTCCAGGTCTGGGAGGTTCAACATTTTTCTTTGTTGTGAACTGTTAGATCTTTCATAAAGGATATCTAAGTGTGTGAGTAAAAATCACAGTAAGTTTTGTACAGGGAAGTGGGGGAAAAGCAACACTTGCCCGCAATATGAACTTCTTGTTTGTTCAATAGGGTAAGCTCTATGCACCGGGAACTATCTTGCTCACCTTTGTATTCCTGGCACGTTGCAGAGCTTGATAAATGTTAGTTGTTGACAATAAAAATGCTGACATGCATTAATGACAAACACTAGATAATGGTCAGCAGGCTCTTCCCATGGATTTAAGATGAAGGCAACAATGATTTAGTCAGGAGTAAAGAGTGCCTACTATGTACCAGGCACTATTCTGGAGCCTGACGCTAGGAGCTTACAGTGGGCTATAAGCCTAGTTTATTGTAAATAAGTAAAAGTGCCAGGGAAAAAGAGAAAATGACAAGAGGGACTAAAAGTAGAAAGTAGAGACTAGAAAGCAAAGAAATTTTAAAAGCACCACCAGAACTATCTCACTGGGAAGGTAACATTTTAGCAGAGTTGAAGAAGGTGAAATGCCAAGTCATGAGTGTATCTGGAAGAAAAGTGTCCTTGGCAGGGAAAGAATGGTGCAAGTTCCAAATGGGCAAGGCTAGTGCAGCTGGAGTGGAGGTGGAGGACAGGGTGGTGGGGGATGAAGTCCAAGGGAAGGAAGGGAAGGTGAGCTGATTACATACATAGTGCCTCAGAGACCATGGAGGCATTTAGATATTTACTGGTATGTATGAGATGGGTATCTAATAGAATGACTTATATGAAAGACATGAATTAAGTTTTAAAAGGAACTTTCTAGTTGCTTTCTTAAAAATATATAGTGCCCAACTTTTGATGGTTTGACTTTTGTGACGGTTCAAAAGCTAAAGGCATTCAGTTGAAATCACACTTGCAAGTCTGAATTTGGATCTCTTCCCAGGCTAGTGCTATAAGAGCCAAACCTCTTCCATGATGATAGGTGACAGCAGTGACCACAGTTCCAATCAGCCCCAGGATCACAAGAGGGAAACAACCAACACTCTCTAGTGCTGTGGTGCTAAGTTATGACGTTAAGTAAGTTGGTGGTAAGTGCATTTCACACTTCTAATATTTTCACCTCATGATGGTTCATCGGGATATGACCCCATCGTAAGTCAAGCAGTATCTGTATTGAAGACAGACAAAGATAGAAATAAGAAGACAATTAGGAATCCAGAGCCTATTGCAGGATATGATATTAGGTTGGAAGAGGATGGAAGCAGAAGGGATGATCGGTGGTGAGCTGAGTTCTGAATATATAATATATTCAAGGTATAGACAAAAAGAATTGCTGGTAGGTTCAACGTAAGGTGTAAAGACTAAAAGAATGAGGATGAATGCCAAGTTTGTTCTGGAGACCAAGAAAGGATGGAGAGCTCATTAATTCTATAGGAGAAGATTTTAGGAGAGAAGATTAGGAGTTCAATATAGGGTATTTTAATTGAGAAATGTCTAACAAATAGGTCAAGCAAAATAAATGGATAGAAGTCCTTGGTTCAGGGCCAAGATCTGGGCTGGAACATGAATGTGGAGTATTTAGTAGTGCAAGATGAGTGAGATCTCTAAGGAACTGAAACTTAGGACAGTCCAACCTTAATGGGAAAAGATAACCAGGTGAGAGGGTCAGTAAGTGGAGGGAGCCTGAAGGAGACAAGAGGTCCATCTGGGTCAAAACTCAGTGATCAAGTAGAATTTGGACTGAGAATTGGCCACTGGGTTTAGTAGGATGAATGGGAATGGAGACCATGATCAGAGCACTTTTTGTGACCTGATCCCAAGGAAAGCCCAGACATTATTATCCTATGTACATGTATGATTACACGAATGGTATGACTCTACATCGTGCACAACCATAGAAACAGAAAGATGCACCGCATTTGTGTACAATGAATCAAAATGCAGTCTATAAAATGAAAAAATAATTTTAAAAAAAGATAAAATGGACCCCTGGATCTAACTCCAGACTCAAGAAATGAAGGGAATAGAGGAACATGGTAAATGACATTAGAGATACATTCAGCAAAATCTATGTTGTGGAAGATTATACAGGGCAAATGACTCATGTTCTTCAACAAATATACTTCAAGAAACTTTAAAAAAAATGGGATGAGAAATCTATAGATTAAAAGCATCAAGAAACAATATCATCAAATATAATATGTGGGTCTCATTTGACATCTGAATCAATCAATCAGGTGTTAAAATAAAAGATAATAAGGGAAATTTTGAATGCTGAGGAGATACTTAAAGATATTAAGGAATTTCATTAATATTTTTCATATGATGATGGCATTTCAGTTATACATTTGTACAATAGTCTGTGTCTTTTAGATATACATGCTGATACAGTCATAGATGAAATCATATAATGTCTGGAATTTGTTTCAAAATAATCCAGAGAGGGGAGTATAAATTAAACTCAATTATCTATGTGTTAGTAACTGTTGAAGTTGGGGGCAGGGTATAGTTACATATGGGCTCACTATATTACTCTCTCAACTTTAATATGGTTTGAAATTTTTCCATAATTCAGTGTCAAGAGATAGATGATAGGAAGAAAGAACTGGACACAGAGTATAGACAATTTTACTAAGTTTTGAAAGGAAATGTGGCAGTAACTAGGGGGAGAATGGGATCAGTTTAGAAGAAAAACTATGTGTTTTCATGTTGAAGGATCTGATCCCCTAGGAAAGGGAAATTGATAAGCTGGAGGAAGCGCAAGGGTGATCTGGAACTACTGCACCGATTTCCATTGCTTGAGTCTTATAATGAAGCTTGGTGTTGGCCGCGAAGAGGCAGTCCCCATAATCAAATGGACAGAAAATTCTTTAAACTGGAGGTACTTGAACAGAGGCAGGATAATCACTGGCAGGGACAATGGCATCCAATGTTCATTGGATAGGTGGATTGGGCCCCACCTCTCTGTCAATCCTGAAAATTTCCACTTCTACTTAGAATATCAAAAGCAAGTTGCATCTCATCACAAGCGGTCCCCAGTACTCCTCAGACAATTCAAAGACAAATCAACGAAGTCCTCTAGGGTTCCTCTAAGTTGGAAGCTCCTAAAAATGTGAACCAGGCATCACGTCCTAATCTAATAAATATAGTAGCTGCAATACATCCCCCATTTTAGAGGTTTTGAGGGGGATGTGTAGACAGATCCAGGTATTCAGTATTGGAAGACTTTTTCCATGAGCTCTTACATGTCTTGCTGGGTGTGCTAAGGCCCTGGCCATTCTTCACCAGGACCACTTCTCAGAGTTATATATGCAGCAAGAGACCTTGAAACATGAGACAATGTGTCCCTTGAGGACAAAGAAGAATTGCTTATTGCTTACTATAAAAATGTTGGGGTCCCTTAACTCAGTATTCTCTGAAATCCACACAGGCCCTTCAAGCACCTTTCATGAGACTCTAGGAGAAGGGGAACGAATGTAAATACAGGCATGCTTCAGATATATTGCAGGTTCAGTTCCAGACCACCACAACTAAGCTAATTTCACAGTAAAGCAAGTCACATTAACTTTGGGTTTTCCCACATCAAAGTTATGTTTATGAAGATGTGGCTCAGTGGTAGAGCACTTGCCTAGCAAGTGTGAGGCACTGGGTTCAATCCTCAGTACCACACAGAAATAAATGAAATAAAGGTATTGTGTCCATCTACAATTAAAAATATTAAAAAAAAACACTCAGTATCTGTGAAGAACAATAAAGCAAAGCACAATATGTATGTCTGTACGATACTCATGCCACCTGCTCTGCCATGATTAGTGAAATCCTTTGTCACTGATCCAGAAGACTCTTGTCCTCTGCCAGCATGCATGAAACAGTAGCAGACTAAGTTATTAGCACGCAAACAGATGGGACACATCAGAGCAGAGGAGGGGAGGGCAAGCTTGTCTCAAACTTGAAAGCAGTTTGGTGGCAAGGGGCCTTCAAGAGTAGTCTTAGGGTAGGAGCCAGAAGTATTCTCCCCACTCCATCTCCCATCTCTACAGTTGACATTGTGAACGTGGGAGACGCCTCACATTAGAGACTACCGGGACTGCCCAAGCTGGTGAAGGGAAGACCTTGGCATGCTTCCTATAGACTTGAAAATCCTCTAATGCCACAGAAGTGCTGGCCAAGCTTCAAAGCTCTCACACAATACTCACTTGAGCTAAGCCTCAAATATATTAAAGGGGTCACAGAGAGGGTGACCATCTTATTACAAAGTATCTTATGTGAAGCCATTTGTTGTGCACATAATTAAAATCACTTCCACTGGAACTCTGGATAAAGGAATAGGATTATATCCCATTTACTCCATTATTCTTCTGTACTATGAAACTTTTTACAATTAATATAAAATGTGCATATTATATACATGTGAATTTTCAGTTACACTCTCAGGGTTCTAGACCTATGATGATAAATACAGTATACTCTAGCTACATATAGCTATTTAAATTAAAATCAGTTAAAGTTAAATAAATGTTAACACTCAGGGAATCAGCAGTACTAGAGCTAGACAACCTCAAGTACTCAATATCCACATGTGATAGTGGCTACCATCTTGAACGGCAAGAAGATAATCAGCCATCCTTATCCATGGATTGAAAAATTCAGGAAAAAATTGCATCTATACGGAACATGTACAGTTTTTTTTCTTATCAATATTTCCTAAACAATACAACATAACAACTTATTATTCTTTTCTTGGGGTGCTGGGGATCTAACCCAAAGCTCTGAGCATGTTAGACAAACAGTCCATGATTGAGCTGTGTCCCTAATCAATAACAACTATTTACATAGCATTTATATTGTGTCAAATATTATAAGTTATCTATACAGGATGGTTGTGTAGGTTCTATGTATATCCAACACCATTTTATAAAAAGGACTTGAACATGAGCAGATTTGGTATCCTCAGGGGCCTTGGTACCAATCCCCCATGGATACCAAGGGATACCAATAGGCCAGTGAACATTCATGCTTGCCTCCAACTGACCAGTAATCAATCACCTTTAAAGACTTTCTTTCCTGTCACTATTATCATAAATGGTGACTTATTTAACCATAAAAGAAATCCTTAACAGAGTCTAACTTCAGATTGAAGAACATTTTCACTGTGAACATTTTTACAGTGGTACATTCACTCTGTGATAACTCACTGAGCTATATATACTTAGCATTTTTGTATTATGCTATATGTATGACATAATCCATAAAGATATTTTTTAAAAGAAAAGTATCTTCCTTCTACTTTTTCTCTTAAGAAAACAACACAACCCCACAAAATGGCCCATTTCATCTCAAGCTGTAAATGCCTTCACTCACACAGCATCAGACCACTCTGTGTACTAGGTTGTCTTACATACCAAGTCAGCCACATGGTGAAAGAGAAAGGATCCAAGGAAAAAGGAGGTGCCAGGGAAGGGAATGAAGAAAGCCTCAGGCTACACAAAGGCAGAAAAGTGAAGTCCCTTGATTGGTCTACAACAACTGAAGGTCAAAGGCTTTCCAGTTTGGTCTCATTAAACAAACCTTCTCTCACAGCTTGACCTGCATTTTGAAAATAATTGGAAGTTTTTTTGTTTTGTTTTGTTTTGGTTTTTTTTTTTTTGCAGTGCTGGGGATGGAACCCTGGGTCTCATGTCTGATAGGCAAATACTCTACCACTCAGGCTACCAGCCCTGTAATACTTTTTAAAGGAGTCTTCACAAAATGGGGACAGAAGAAAGTTTTTGAATATCCACTTTTTTAAAGGTTCTATCATTACTTAAACAAACCTTGTCCAGTATGGTTGCCACTAGCCTCAGGGAACGTTAAGCTCATCTGAGATGATCTGTTGTTATGGTTTAGGTATGAAGTGGCCCCCAAAAGCTCATGTGTGAAACAATGCAGAAAGTTTAAAGGTGAAATGATTGGGTTATTTGAGCTTTAACCTCAGCAATGCATTAATCCATTGATAACAGTAGTAACTGTAGGTAGGTAGGGTATTACTGGAGGAGGTAGGTCTTTGGTGCATGCCTTTGGGGTTTATATTTTGCCTTTGGTGCTCTTCTTCCTGATTACCATGTTCTGAGCTGCTTTCCTCCACCACACCTTTCTACCATGATGTTCTGCCTCACCTGCGGCCTAGAGCAATGGACCTGGTTGTATGTGAACCGAAAGCTCGGAAACCATAAGCACCAAATAAACGTTTCCTCTTCTAAAATTGTTCTTGTCAGGTCTTTTGGTCACAGTGGCAAAAAAAGAAAAAAAAAACTGACAAAAATATATGCACTGCAAGTATTAAATACATACTGGATTTTGAAGACAATGCTAAAAAGTAAAGTATTTCATTTATAAAATTTAATACTTGTTGAAATAATAACATTTAGGAGATAGTATGTTAAATAAAATGTACTATAAAATTTTTCAACATTTTTTTTTTTTTTGAGACAGGGTCTTGCTATGTTGCCCAAGCTAGCCTTAAATTCCTAAGTTCAAACAATCCTCCCCCCTCTCAACCTCCAAAGTAGCTGGGACCATAGTTATGCATCTATCTAGTTTTATCTAGTTTTACTTTAAAACAACTACTAGAACATTTGATTACATACGTGGCTTAGAATTTCTAAGAAAAGCTAGACGATGGAAAGGCATACATAATATACCTCCCCTTTTTAACTAAAGAAAGAAAGAAAGTGGGCATGGGAGCACAAACCAGAAATCTATTTGAATGGAATACGGGCTGTTAAACTGATAAGGCCTTCCACATCAGTGCCAGGTGTGTTTGCTGAATACCTGTTCAGGCCTCCAATTACCTCCTCGCTAGCAGGCAGGAATGTGCCCTGCAGGCATCCTTGACAAGCAAGCATCTGAGCCCTCCATTCTGGGCTAGTCCCATCTCCATCATTTACTATGACCTTGGGTAAATTGCTTCATTTCTGTTTTCTCATTCATAAACTGTGACTAACGATACAGTTATCGCAGGATCATTGCCAAAATTTGTTTCGTTGTGTTCAATGCCTTGAGCGTCTATGTGGACTAGCTGGTAGGCCGGGCATCGTTTGGTACATCCCAGGAACTGCACTGCAATCGCAGCCTTCTCTGTCAGCTTTCGGAACTTGGGGTAAATCAGCACCAAGTTTCACATTAGCACTCTACAGGGTGCTTCTACCTGACACCGCCGCTGACCCAGACGCTTTCCCAGCCTAGTCAGCTCGGCGAAGGGAAACAAGAGCCAAGAGCCCCTTAGAGGGCGGGAATTTGGCGCACCCACCGGTTCTCAGGGACAGCAGCAAGCTAGTGCCCACCCGGATGGACGCAAAGCGTGGGCCCAAGCGCGGAAACCGGGTCCCCAGCGCCTCCCCAGGATCCAATGGCAACAGCACGACACCTCGGAACCTTTTACCTGCCAATAATCACCACCCCGCCGGCCGCCGAGGACACCATGGCCAGGAGCCTAACTGGGCCAGGGACGCGGCACAGCGAGCGCGAACACCACGACACCGGCGGGGCTGTCCTGCGCGGAGCTCCGTGCCAGGTCCCGGCGCCTTGGGGTTGGGGGCGTGCCCCGCGCCCATTGGCTGCGCACGCGCGGGTGGGGAGGCACCGAGGCTGCGGGCGGGGCAGGCAGTCGGTTGCCCTCCCTTGACTGCACAGCCCTCTCCCGAGCGCCCCAGGGCGCTGCTGACTCTGGCTGTCTGGATGCTGACCGAGCGTTTACGTTATGAGCACCACTTATAAAATGGATCTTCCTTGAAATTACCAAGGAACACGCAAGAACGGAAAGAGCAGACACTTCTGATTCGAGTCTTTTTTTTTTTTTTTTTTTTTTTTTTTTTTTTGTAGTTTCTAACTGTGCATGGTGAAACCAGTGTCCACTGGAAGAGACTGCCAGGTTGGCATATGAGTAGACTACTAAAGCATCCTAAAAGAAACGTTTACGCATATTTCCCATTTGAAGATAGTAGCACCTTTTCAATACATACTAGGTCAGGCCCAGTTTATTACTGGATTTACACAGGTAATTCGTTCTGCTTCAAAGTTCTGAGGTTGCAGAACTTTGGGAGAGCAGAAAAGGGAAACTCCGGATATGTTACTCTGCAAAACGGAAGGACATATTTGAATTCCTTATACTGTGCTATGCTGACTATGAAATGTACTTCCTCCTTCCAGAGGCCAAGTTGGTTTATGTGTAAGAAAAAGGAAATCTCATAGCGCTTCAAAGCCTGGCTCTTTTTGGAGCCAGGAACAGAAGAGATCAAATAAAAAGGGCGTGATGCATGGATGACAAAAGTTTGTGCCCATACAGCACAAGTGAAAGGGAAAATGTCACATCCTCCAGTTGAAAATGATTAGGCAGCACTCAAGTTGGAAATGTGACCGACAGGTTCAGATGATGAATGGAGCTCTTTCTTCAGTTTGTTTTTCCCAAGTCAACAGCGAAACAGAAGTCTCAGAGAGAGTAGGTTTTAAAGAACAATTTCACAAATTTTCAATAAACATTTGAAAAGATATTCAATCTCACCGAACAAAAATGAAAAGTGACCCAACAAAGATGTCATCTTTCACCCATGAAATTGGCGAAATGATAGGTACAAAGGAAACTAACAGGAAAGGGAAATGAAAATATAATTTTAATCCAAGTTCCATGTACATCCTCACCTTTACTTCCCAAGCCTGTGTTTCCCCAGGCCTGAATTTGTAAAAAGCCTTTGAATCTTAGAGTATTGTTAGTCCAAATGATTCATAAGTTATTAGTTTGTACAGCATATTTACTTTAGACTAAATAAAGCAAAGGGAAAATATTGTTAGAGACTTATGGGGATATTCTAAGCATTGTCTATTGACTGGATGCCATCAACCCAGAGATCCTGAAAGAACAAGACCACCGTGATTCACCCTGTGCTTATTTAAGAAAATTAAGCTTACCACCAGACCTAGTGGTGTAGACTTGTAATCCCAGTACCGCAAGAGGCTGAGGTGGGAGATTGCAGGTTTGAAGACAGCCTCAGCAATTTAATGAGGCTGTAAGCAACCTAGTGAGAACTTAACTCAAAATACAAAATGTAAAACCGGGGTGGTCGGGGTGATAAGCTAGGAATGTGGCTCAGTGGTTAAGTACCCTTGGGTTCAATCCCTGGTACCAAAAAGAAAACTAAGCTCACTGGACTGAAGTCAACTCACACATACTTCCCACATTCACTATTTATAAATTTCCTTTAAAGGAAGAATCCAAGACACCAAAGTGCAACTCACTATTGAGCACCACACTTCTCCCTTTGTGTTTCCTGCTGTATTGCTTGTTTTCCTAAATAAATATCTCTGCTTTCTTAAATAAACCTGTGTTTGGGCCTCTTCTAAAAATCCTAAAATTCTTTTTTGAGGCATAAGCCAAGAACCAGTCAGGACTGAGTTGAGATCCCCTTATTCTCTCAGGAGGACCTTCTCAGACCCCTTTTCCAATGGCAATGGAGTCTTTCAGAGCTACAATTCTTTCATACACAATTTAAGGCAGGCTTAAATTGGCATAGTGTTTCTTTTTTTTTTAAATTAATAACCAATTCCTTTATTATTATTAATTTAAAACTTTTTTGTGTGTGTGTGTGTGATCATACGTTTACATAGGGCAATGATGTTTATTTTTTTCCCTTCCCCCCACCCCTCCCACCCCTCTTTTCCCTCTATACAGTCCTTCTTTCCTTCATTCTTACCGCTCTCCTTATCCCTAACCCTAAACCTAACCCTAAACCTAATGCTAACCCCTCCCACCCCCCATTATATGTCCTCATCCGCTTATCAGCGAGATCATTTGTCCTTTAGTTTTTTGAGATTGGCTTATCTCACTTAGCATGATATTCTCCAATTTCGTCCATTTGCCTACAAATGCCATAATTTTATCATTCTTCATTGCGGAGTAATATTCCATTGTATAAATATGCCACAGTTTGGCATAGTGTTTCTAGAGGAAATGTCACAGTGTATCATTGGGAGAACATTCAGTCATAGTCCTTGGGCATCCGTGGTGTTTTGACTGAGTTGTACCGACTCCAAAACTTCCATTTTCTGATGCTGAGCAGTTTCTGTAGCTACGCACACAGTGAGTACCTGTGACTGCTCACCACTGGAAGTGGGATTGCTGCCCACTATAACGTTTGCTGTTTGCTCAAAAAATGCTGGGCCCTGGGGGCCCTGGTGGTGCCCACATGTAGTCCCAGCTACTTGGGTTTGAGGCCAGTTTGGCAAAACACCATCTCAAACAAATGAGAAAAATAAATAAAACACAAAAAAAGTTTTGAGCCTTTACCCATTGCAAATGCAGGGGTCATCTGGCCCTGTATGTAACCCTATAGGAATTTAAGTGTCAAGAACCCTGTAAAAAGCCAGGTCCTCTGGTGTATAACTATAGTCCCAGGCTGAGGCAGGAAGATCTCCTGAGCCCAGGAGTTGGAGGTCAGCCTGGGAAACAAAGCAAGACCCTGTTTAAAAAAATAAATAAATAAATAAAACAAAAGAAAATGTTAAGAAAGAAACTTTGTAAATATGCCAACTCTCTGGTGAGTCATAAGGTCTTCTATTTCTAATCCAGGCATTTCATTTCTTCTGTCAGCACCCACAGAACTATGGAACTATGGCAAATTAACCTTTTAGCTTGCAATTAAGTGAAAAGAATGCTCACAGTTGTTAATTTCTCAAAATTTAAAATGTTGTGTGCCTTTTGGCTTAATCCAATCCTAGAGATCTATTGTACAGAAATGCAAGAGGACAGGAAGATGGACAAAGTTATTTCCATATAGCTTCTAATTGAAAACATAATAAATATCTATGAGAAAGGGTTTTAAAGATTCTGGAATTTAGGTGGATATGATGGTGCACATCTATAATCCCAGAGACTCAGGAGGTTGAGGCAGAAAGATTGCAAGTTCAAGAACAGCCTCTACACCTTAGAGAGATTTTGCCTCAACATAAAAAATAAAAAGGGTTGGGGATGTAGCTCAGTGATAAAACACCCCTGAGTTCAATCTCCAGTATCACCAGAAGGAAAAAAGATTATGGAATTTTCAAAGAACACCTGCTTCTGGCCAAGAGGGAATAACAGAGACAAAAGCAAAATGACCAGAATTTGCAGGACATAGTACCAAAGAAGAAAAAGATGTACAAAGGAGAACATGCTCGGGGCTCTGGAGAAGAGGTCCCTCAAGTCTTTAGCTGAGTACTGATCTGTACAAATGATAGAGGAACATATCCAAGAGTGGTCCAAGAAAGGAGTAGACAGAAAAATCCTCAGAACTGTCATAAAACTGATGAGATTTGTGTTCCCACCAAAGTGAGAAAACCTCATAATAAAAAGGAGATCAGTAGAACCCTCAGAAATCATGTTGCATTAGTAGTGGAAAAGTTCTCTGGAATCGCCCTGAGAAAGATTAAAAGCAAGACTCAAAATGACCAACCTAATTCCAAGTTAAGTGCACTCCAGAACAAGTTCCAATATTATTTAAAGGAATAAAACAATTTTGAAAAAGAATAAATTTAGGAGAACTCTAACTAATTTTAAGACTTCTGTAAAGTTAAGTAACCAAGAGAGTGTGATACAAAAAATAAAATAGACATAAGTCTGGGGGTAAGGGGAAATAGAGAATTACCATTTAATGGGTATAGAGTTTCAGTTCTGTGATATTGTGATGTAATAAAAAATATGGCCTTTTCGCGCTGCCTGTTACTTAAAGGGAAACTGTCACAATGTCCAGAGCCCTTAACATTCTGCAAATGACGGAGGAGGAAGTCCTCGAATTCCTTGCAACAGGAACCCAATTAGGTGGCACCAACCTTGATTTCCAGATGGAACAATATATCTACAAAAGGAAAAGCGATGACATATGCTTCATAAATCCAAAGAGAACCTGGAAGAAACTTCTGCTGGCAGCTAGTGCCATCGTTGCCATTGAAGACCCTGGTGATGTCAGTGTCATATCCTCCAGGAATACTGGCCAGCGGGCTGTGCTGAAGTTTGCTACTGCACTGGAGCCACTCCTATTGCTGGTCACTTCACTCCTGGAACCTTCACTAACCAAATCCAGGCAGCCTTCCAGGAGCCATGTCTTCTGGTGGTTACTGATCTCAGGGCTGACCACCAGCCTCCTACCAGTATCTTCTGTCACCAGCATCTTACGTCAATCTGCCCACCATTGCTCTGTGTAACACAGACTCTCCTCTGCACTATGTGGACGTTGCCATTCTGTGCAACAAATAAGGGAGCTCATTCTGTGGGTCTAATGTGGTGGATGCTGGCCCGAGAAATTCTGTGCATGCAAGGCACCATTTCCTGTGAACACCCATGGGAGGTCATGCCTGATCTCTA
This sequence comes from Sciurus carolinensis, assembly GCF_902686445.1. Lineage (NCBI taxonomy): Eukaryota > Metazoa > Chordata > Mammalia > Rodentia > Sciuridae > Sciurus > Sciurus carolinensis. Next base: position 85,923,081 of record NC_062217.1, on the reverse strand, counting down.
CTTCTACAGAGATCCTGAAGAGATTGAAAAGGAAGAGCAGGCTGCTGCTGAAAAAGCTGTGACCAAGGAGGAATTTCAGGGTAAATGGACTGCTCCACCTCCTGAGTTCACCACTACTCAACCTGAGGTTGCAGACTGGTCTGAAGAAGTGCAGGTGCCCTCTGTGCCTATCCAGAAGTTTCCTACTGAAGACTGGAGTGCCCAGCCAGCCACTGAAGACTGCTCTGCAGCTCCCACTGCTCAGGCTACTGAGTGAGTAGGAACAACCACCAAGTGGTCCTGAGCTGTTATGCAGACACTTATTAAGCAACATGAAAATAAGGTTATGGAAAATAAACCATACATTTCTTAAAAATAAAAAAAAGGAAATATGTATAGTAGTACCTCAGTACCTTCAGTTTTGCTTTCACAGTTTAGATTATCTACAGTCAACCACAGTCCAGAAATAAAGAATTCTTACACTTTAAATAACTTTCATTTGTACTATTTTTATGACTATACTATTTGTCATGATTATACTATTTTCTTATTGTGACTAATTCATAAATTAAACTCTATCATAGGTATGATAGGAAAAAACACATAGTATACATGGGGTTCAGTACTACCTGTGGTTTCAGGCATCCACTGGGAGTTTCAAAACATATCCCAAGGGTAAGTGAGGGTGCTGTGGTTTCAAACCACATTCATTGTGATTTGCCCCTCAAAGATTCATGTGCTTGAAGCTTGGACCTCAGTGTGGCTGTGTTGGTGGAAACTTCAAGAGATTTGACCTACTGGGAAGTGATTAGTTCACAAGGGGCTGCTATGGTTGGGTTTGGAATGTTCCCCAAAGGCTATGTGTTGAAGGCTTGGTCTCCAGTGCAACGATGCTCAGAGTGGGGCTCCTGGGAAGTGATTGGATGGGGAAGGCTCTAACTTCATCAATAAGTGAATCCACTGATGGGTTCATGGCGGCTTTATTTGGAGGTGATAGAAACTGTTGGAAGTGGGACCTAGTTGGAGGAAGTAGATCACTGGGGCAAGTAGATCACTGAAAACATGCATCTTATTCCCCCAGTCATTTCCTTGTTCTGCTTCCCAGCTGCCATGAGGTGAGCACCTTTCCTCCACCATGCTGTGCCCTTCTGTCATGATGTTCTGTCTCACCGTAGGCCCCAAAACAGTGAACCTGGTTGACAGTAAACTGAAACCTCTGAAACTATAGGCCAAAATAAATATTTTCTCCTCTAACTTGATTTTCTCAGGTATTTTCCAATGATGAAAGTAACAGGGACATCCCCCTCAGAAGAGATTCACATAGTTCTTGAAGGACCCTGGTTACTTATCACAAGAGTAAGTTGTTATAAATGGAAACCACCCCACCAGCTTGACCCCTTCTGCACACAGCTGTTTTCCTTCTCACTTCTCCACCATGTTGCCATGCAGCCGACGGGACACCCACAAGTGGCCAAACAAATGGGGCCACGCAGTCTTGGACTTTCAGCCTCCAAAACTGTTGGGGTAATAGATCTCCTTTCTCTGCATAGCATCCAGCTTCAGGTTTTTTGTTACACTGATAGAAAATGAACTAATACTGGGGTACTACTCTATTTGGTCTTTGTCTACTATTCCTGACCAGAAATCCTAAAACCCTTGATATTTCCCAAATGATAAGAGCTACAAAGACAAAAAGAGCATCTTATGCTATTCATAACAAGCCCCTTTCATCCACATCTGAGTTTATGTTAATGACATGACTTTTGAGAAAGGCTCTGAGGAAGGGGCTGCTGACCAGAAGAAACCATCATGCATTAGAGGGTCAGAATTTTCTTTTCTTATTTCTTATTTTTTATTTTTTATTTGTTCTTTTTAGTTATATATGACAGTAGAATGTATCTTGACATATCAAACATACATGGAGTATAACCTTCCATTTTTGAGGTTGTATGTGATATAGAGTTACACTGGTCATGTATTCATATACAAACATAGGAAAGTTATGTCAGATTCATTAGGAAAGTTATGTCAGATTCATTCTAGTGTCTTTCCTAATCCCCCATCCCTTTCCTTCATTCCCTTTTGTCTCATTCAGTGAACTTGTATTCTTCCCCCTACCCCAGTTTATCTTGAGTTAGCATCTGCATATCAGAGAGAACATTTGGCTTTGGTTTTTTGGGATTCACTTAATTCACTTAGCATGATATTCTCCACTTCCATCTATTTATCAGCAAATGCCATAATTTCATTCTTCTTCATGGCTGAGTAATATTCTATTATGTATATATACCACATTTTCTTTATCCATTCATCCATTTATGGGCATCTAAGTTAGTTTCATAGGTTAGCTATTGTGATTGAACTGCTATAAACATTGATGTGGCCCTGTCACTGTTGTATGATGATTTTAAGTCCTTTGGGTATATGCCGAGGAGTGGGATAACTGGGTCAAATAGTAATTCCATCCAAGTTTTCTGAGGAATTTGCATGCTGCTTTCCAGAGTGGTCACACCAGTTTGCAGTAGAGGGTCAGAGCTTTCAACTTCACCCCACCCCATCTCTGAGACAAACACTGGAGGTTGACTTAATCACCAATGACCTATGAGTTAATCAACTGTGCCTATATAAAAAGCTTCCCAAAAAAAATGTAGTTCAGGAAATTTCCCAGTTGATGGATAAGAATATATCCATGTGATAGGTGAGTGACACACCCCAAAAGATGTGGCACACACAGGATCCTGTGCTCACCCTATATTATTTCATCATCCAGCTGTTATTTATACCCTTTAATATATTCTTTGTAATAGGTTACAGCACATATTTTCTTGAGTTCTATAATCAGTTATCATAAACTACTGAACCCAAAGAGGAGGTCACAGGAACCTCTGATTTGTACCCAATTTTGACAGATGGTATGGGTAACCTGGGGACCCACCACTTACAACTGGTATCTGAAGTGGATGGAGTCAGTCTTGTGGGACTGCACCCTTAATCTATGGGGGTTTGTGCTAACTCCAGGCACTTGGTGTCAGAATCGAGTCAAATTGTACAACAGTCAGTGGATTTTTCCTGGAGAATTAAACTGTTGTAGGGAAGACATCCATTTTTAGAAGTGAAGTATTGAGAGTAGCAGTAGAGGAAACAGGAGTTTCCTTTCAAAGTTGAAAAAAATTTTGGAAATGGATAGTAGTGATGGTTGCACAATAACGTGAATATACTCAAAATGACTGAACTATATGCTTTAAATTGGTTAAGATGGTAAAAGTAATGTTTTTTGTATTTTAGAAAATTAAAAATAAAAGAGTAGACATGTGTACACACCAATGGAAAAAACAGTCTATAAGTGAACCACAGGCAGATGGTCTACTGATTTTCAATGAAGTATTACAAAGTTCATATGTTGAAACTTTCAGTGTTTTGGCATTAGGAGGCTATTAGCCATAAGGGTGGAGCCCTCATGAATGGGATTAATTCCCTTATAAACAGGGACCCTAGAGAGTTGTATTGCCCTCTTTCCACCTCTTCTCCCATCTAGAAGGGGGCTCACACCAGACCCGGAACCTTGCTAACACTCTGGTCTCAGACTACTGGCCTCCAGAACTGTGAGAAATAAATGTCTGTTGTTCACAAGTTCGTGGAATTGTTATAACAACCAGAGCTTATTAAGATAGTGTTTGAGACAACTTTCTGTCACTGTGACCAAAAGACTAGACAAGAATGACAAGACAAGACCAACTTGAGGAGGAAAAGTTTATTTTGACTCATAGTTTCAGAAGTTCAGTCCCTAGTTGTCCAAGTCCATAGCTCTGGGCACAGGATGAGGCAGAGTATCATGGCAGAAGAGCACGGCAGAGGAAGGCAGCTCAGGACATGATAGCCCAGAAGGGAGAGGGAGAGGAAAGGAGGGAGGAAAAGAGAGAGAGCCGCTCACCAAGGACAAAATATAAACCCCAGAGTCACACCCTACCTACAGTTAACCCCCAGTTAATCCATATCCATGGATTAATCCACTGACTAGGTCATTCCTCTCATAATCCAATCACTTCACCTCTGAAAATTCTTTCATTGTCTCACATGTGAGCTTTTGAGGGACATCTTATATCTAAACCATAACAGACAGACACAAAGACAATTCAGTGAAAACAGGCTAGTTTTTTCAATCAAGGACCCTGGACCAATGGGACATGCTTAGACAATGATAGTAATAACCACATTGACCCTGATCTTTTACTATGTACACAAAGTTGTTCAAAATGCATCATAGACCAAAATGTAAAATCTGAAACTAGAAAACATCTTAAAATAAAGCATAAGAGAAGTTTTTGTGACCTTGAATCAGGTCAAGATTTTTTTACATGTGATAATAAATAAGAGCATAACAAATAAAAGAAAAAGCTGAAAAATTAGATTTCATCAAAAATAAGAACTTTTGCTTTTTCAAAGACAATTCTAAAAGAATGAAAATATAAGCCACAAACTTGGAAAAAAAAATTTTCAGATTATGTATTTGTTCTATGACTTGTATAGGCACACATAAAGAATTCTCAAATTTAATAATAATAAAAGGTTTTAAAATGAAGGATGAAAACTGTTTTTAAAAATGGACCCTAGGACTGGGGTTGTGGCTCAGTGGTAGAGCACTTGCCTAGCTTGCATGAGGCCCTGGGTTCGATCCTCAGCCCCACTTAAAAATAAAAATGGACCCAGAACTTGAAGAGATATTCCTCCAATGAATATTTAAAAATGGGCAATGACACATGAAAAGATGATCAACATCACTAATAATTAGGGAAATGCAAAAAATTAAGATTCTGCCTCAAACCCATTAGGGAAGCTACTATCAAATCCCCCCTCAAAGCAGAAAACAAACCAAACCCAGAAAATTAAAAGTGTTGGTGAGCATATGGGGAAATGGGAATCCTTATGCATTCCTGTTAGGAATGGAAAATGGTGCATAGCAAAGGTACATGCAACCGCTATGGAAAACAATATGGCAGTTCCTCAAAATATAAAAAAATAGAATTACCATATGATCCAGCAATTCCACTTTGGGTAAATACCCAAAATAACTGAAAGCAGGGAGGCTCTCAAAGGGATATTCATACATTCATATTCACAGCTGCATTATTCAGTGGCAAAACAAGCGTCCATGGATATGTAAATGGATAAGCAAAATGTGGTGTTTCCATATCATAGAACATTATTAAATCTTAAAAAATTCAACCCCCTTTTCTTTCTTCCAAATCTACCAGCTGGCTCTCCTCTTTCCACCATGACTTGAAGAAAGCACTCACCAGGAACTTAACTGAAGCAGAGCCATGTTCTTGAACTTCCTAGCCTCCAGAATCATGGGGTAAAACAAACCTTTCTTCTTTCTTTTCCTTTTTGTTCATTTGAGTGAGAGTGTGTGTGTGTGTGTGTGTGTGTGTGTGTGTGTATGATGGGGATTGAATCCAGGGTCTAGTACATAGTAGGCAAGTGCTCTACCACTGAGCTTCAACCCCAGGTGTATAACTTTTTTCTTCATTAATTACCCAGTCTCAGTCCCAAGTGTTTTGTTCTAGCAACAATAACAACAAAAAGACTAAAACACATCTTTTAAGAGTTAAGTACATAAACTTTAGGAGAATATAGAACAGTATGTTTTTTGAGTTTAATTAATTAATTAATGTTTAACGTTTGAGAAATTCAGCCTCAGGAACAACCTTGTAACTACTATTAAAAATGTACAGTTGAGAGGAGGGGAAGGGGTGTGTGGATGGGAAGAACAGTGGAATTATTATTACCCTATACACATGTATGATTACACTACTGGTATCACGCTTCACCATGTTCAGCCAGAGGAATGAGAAGTTGTGCTCCATTTGTATACAATGTGTCAAAATGCATTCTACTGTCATGTATAACTAATTAGAACAAATTTAAAAATAAAAAAGAAAATAAATAAATGAGAGAGGCTGAGGGATCTAGCTTAGTAGCTAAGTGTGTGCTTAGCATTATCAAGGTTCTGGGTTTAATCCCCAGCACCACCCCCGGCAAAATGTATAGTTGAGAAACTGATTTGGACAATATTTTAAGATGAGATCTTCCTAATTTCTTGTGTAGTTTTGGAACATTTAAATGAACTTAAGAAGCACTTTAGGATCATTTCATTTATTAGATTTATAAGATTTATTTAGTACTTGGGGGAGTTTTGTTAAGTCAGACTAGTTGAGAAACACAGGAAATAAAATATAGTACATTTATAAGTGCAGTTCGTAAAATACTGTAAAAATGTTTAAATAATTTCATAAACTCAAAGACCCAATCAAAGTGATTGTTAAACTTTTTTCCTGTACTTTAAAAAACTCAAAATTTGTCAGTGACCTTCAAAATCTAAGAAAGAATGTTAATGTTGAAATTCCAATTGAATAATAATACTAAAATAAAAAGTAAATTCCTGAATCATCCTTTCTATGTACTAAAACAACCTCACACACCTATCATTGGTGGAAAACTGGGATTAGTCCTAAGATAAGGTCTCAAGCCCTGGAGATTGCCTTTAAGATAACGATAGCTGCAAACCTCTTTGATCACAAAGTGCTGCTTCCCGTTCAGCCCTCTAGCCAGAGCAGAGTAGGGCAGAAGAAGCCAGTTGAAATAGCCAGGACCTTGCAGCAAAGTGGAGGCATTGAACCAGGGGCCAGGCTGCCTCCCTACTTCCAGGCTCTCAGGGTGAGAGTTAGATACAGCTCAGTATTATTCAGCCTCAAGAACCAGCACACTTGGGAATGGAGACCAAGTGAAGATCTGAAGAAATGAGTTAGCAGCTGCTTGCTCTGTACTCTAAGTTATTCATGGGTAAGATAAAGGCCCCAGTACAGTGGAGGTCCAGGTGAGATGAGCTATTACTGGATCCCATTGGTTTGGCTGTGACTGAGTCTATAACCTGTAAATACTTATTGCTTTCAATAATTTGCATAAAGGAATATCAGGGAGGTTCCTGTGAGAACCCAGAGGAGTAGGGGTTGGGGCACAAAGGACTCAACCTGGTGACCATTCTCCTTCCCTCACCCCTCACCCGGCCTGGGTCTTTGTGAGAGGAACTGTAGATGAAAGCTGGGGGAGGGATGGTCTTGGGGATACATGGGGCAGGGGGCTAATCTCAACTGAGCTTTAGTGCCCATAGGACAAAACCTGAGATAGAGCACTTGGGGCGGGGATTGTGCCTTCCAGTTCCATGAAGACTGTATAATCAAGAAATACTTTGGGTTCCTGAGGGCTTCTGGGCACTTTGATGTTGGCTGGATTTTTGACCTGAAGATTTTTTTTTTCTGATTGTGAATTTGAAAATGTTTGGTTGGTTATCAATATTGTCAAGCTAGTCCCTGGCAGGAATGGCCAATAAGGGACCCTCAAGGGGCAGATGTCAAGGAGAGGGAATCATCAAAGGCCCCATGTGTTACATGGGCCAAGGCAAAAGTCAGTGAAATTTGAGTCCTTCCTGTTTATTTAACCACCTTTGTACCCACAATTGCATGAGGCCCAGGGAAGCTTGACTTATAATAATAATAATTTGCATTAATGAATAAAGCAATTTTACCTCATTATCTCATGGAATCCTCACAATCTTATAACTGTCCTTTTCCTCCTTTTACATATGAGAAAAGAGGAAATTAAATGAGGCAAGTTTAACAATTTTCATTTATTTTTACATTCATTCATTAAATATTTGTTGAGCATGTCCTTAAAAACCACTCACTATTCTAAATCAGCACTACCCAAGAGATCATTCTGTGGTGGTGGAAATGTTTAATATCTGTATTGTCTGCTACAGTTGGCTTTTTTTTTTTTCCTTTTTATTGGTAGATAGGGAATTGAATCTAAGGCATCACACATGCTAGGTAAGTGCTCTACCACTGAGCTCTATCACCAGACCTATAGGTTGGATCTTGAAGGTCCCTAGCCTGTGACACTAATGGGAGGTGGTGTGGGCTATGGAAGGAAGTTAGGTCATTGGAGGCATGCCGTTTAAAGGAGATATAAGAACACTGCCCCTTTCTTTTCCTCTCTTTCTTTGTTTCCTGCTTCCATGAGTTGAACAGGCCTCTTTCACCATACAGCCCTGCCAAGATATACCATGTCACCACAGGCCCAAAGCAACAGGACCAAGAAATCATGGGTTGAAACTTCTGAAACTATGAACCACAAAAACCTTTCATCTCTTTATGTTGATTGTCTCTGGTATTTTGTCTGAGTAACAGAAAGCTGACTAATACACTGTCCAATATGATAGCCCCTAATCCCACATGAATAGTGGCACTTAAAATACATCTGAAGTGACTTAGGAAATCAATTTTTATTTTATTTAACTTTAATTAATTCTAATTTAAATAAATACCCACATATAGCTAGTGGCTACTGTATTAGACAGCTCAGTTGGGGACAATGTGGTAAGCAAGACAGATAAAGACCTTTAATTTCATGGAACTTACACTCTAGTGTAACTAAACAGTAGACAAAGAAATGACATAATGTTTATGGAAATCAAAATTCAGGTCATTATGAATGTTACGAAGGAAATAAAGCAGGAAAAGGGTACTCAGAATAATGGAGATGAGAAAGATGTGTTTTGGGAAAAATGTTTAGGAAAGGCCTCTTACAGAAAGTGAGATTTTGGATGTTCAAACAGTTCTACTGACCTGTAACCACCTCCAAACCTATGCTGTATTCACAAGTGATCTGAAATTACCTCTCCTTTTAAATAGTCCAGTCCTATTTCCTCTCTGCTGGTAGACTGTTTCATTCATGATAATTGCTCTTTTCTCTGAGCTTACTGTGCCCTGCATAGTACAGCCCTCAAATTCTTTTAGTCATTCATTCACTCAGTGTATTATTGTGCAATTCACTTGTTAAGAAGTGCTTAATGTTTAGTCTTCAACTAAATAGTAAAATTCTTAAGGTTAAGGCCTATAACTTATTTTTCCTTACTAAGCACATAATAGGCTTACTCTTTAATGAGACTTCTGAAAGCTTTCTTCTGCTTATTTCCAAAAGCAAGAGAAGGAACATATCATCCTTTTATTTTGTTTACTTTTTCAGTTAGATATTGATGCTGAGCAGATCAGAGCATCTCATGGTGTAAAATTGGTCTACTGCACCCCTACTCAATAGAATGCAAAACTGAACCGATGAACCCCAAGGCAAAATATGAAACAGAAAGATAAGAGGCCAGGAAGAGGACAAAGAAAGTTATAGTCCAAACAAGAAGAGATGAAATAAAATTCAAAATACTGAACACACTGGGCACAGTGGCATGGATCTGTAGTCCCAGTTACTTGAGAGGCTGAGGCTACAGGATCACTTGAGCACAAAAGTTCAAGACAAGCGAGGGCAACACAGCAAAACCTTGTATTGAAAACAACAACAACAAAAAGCAAAATATTCATCTCTCCCCTATTCTCTTTTCTTTCCTCCCTCTTCTCCTTCTTTATCTTCAATTTCCATCTTCCTGCCATGGGATGATGGTGTAGCAAGAAGATCTTTCTTAGTACCATTTGACCTTTAACCTCTCAGCCTCCAGAACATTCTGCAAGTTCAAGATGAAGACCCTGATAGATTCAGTATCTGGTAAACACCTGTTTCCTGTTCATAGATGGTGATTTCTCGCTGAGTCCTCACACAGTGGAATATGCCACCTTTGTGATTTAATCAGATCCCCAAAGGTCCACCTCCTAATACATTGGTGAATAAGTTTCAGTGTATGAATTGGGGGTCAGGACACAACACTCGGACCATAACCACGCATGTCTAATGCCCTGGCAGGGATGACTGAATGGCAGGGATGACTGAAAGTCAGGGCTCAGATGGAATTATCAGTCAGAGCTCCTAACCTGTGACTCTTCATCATAGTGGTTTTAGGAAAGTCAAACTTCTTATAAGGAGGTTCAGTGCTCTGATAGCTCCAGATATGTTTCCCAAGAAACAAGGAAGCAGCTATGAGGCCCGTGACTTAGCCTCTGAAGACCCAGAAAGTAACCTCTAGGAAAAAAAAAAAGGAACATGAACTTGTCTTTCAGAGCCCTGCTTAAAACATGAAGAAGAGTAACTGATTTTTTTTAAAGTTGATAACAATCACCTTAATAGTGATAGAGAAAATGGATTATATTAGAAAATTTTTACTTTAATACATTATGATATTATTTAAAAAGTGAGGGGTTGGGGATCTAGCTCAGTGGCAGAGCGCTTGCCTAGCACACACAAGGCCCTGAGTTCAGGTCTCAGCTCTCAAAAACATTTGATTAGAATAAAGTATTTATATTAGATAAAATTTAGATGTGGAGTATGTTATAAAAGCATTTCAAGCTTTGTAAATATATATGTTTCATGACAATAAAAGTTTTACGTAAGAAAGTAAATTATAGAACTCCTTTGTGGAAATTAATTGCAAATACAATATGAAGGATTCTGTATAGCACATAAGCCATATTGAAGGAGAACACATATTGAAGGAGGCCTAGGTTTCCTATTGGTCTTCTCTACACAGCCTCTCCTGTGGGAGTCCAGTTGATCTTCTGGAAGTCCTCTAGCTTAGGAGTCAAATAGCCTCAGCAGCTCTTTCTCCCACATGGTCTGCATCTCTGTTCGTAAGAAACAAATTCTGAGTTTTGGCTGATTCCAACATGACAGCAATCTCCTGGCTTTGCTCACCAACAGTTTTTCAACCCATTTCTTTCCCTCCAGTTTTTCTGCTCTTCAGATTTTCTGGGCAGGAATTGAACATTAAGCCATGACAGCAGTTCTCCATATTGAAGGAGAACTCATGGCACTTAATCAAAATCCAACTCCTTCCACCTTTCAAAACTAGCCAGTGGGTCAGGCACAATGGCACACACCTGTCATCACAGCAGCTTGGGAGGCTGAGGCAGGAGGATCACAAGTTCAAAGTTAGCCTCAGCAATTTAGCAAGCTTAGGGAAGCTCTAAGCGACTAGTGAGATCCTGTCTTAAAATAAAAAAATGAAAAGGGCTGGGGATGTGGCTCAGTGGTTAAGTGCTCCTGGGTTCAATCCCTGGTATTAAAAAAAAAAGGTCAGTGGAAGAGGTGATTCTCTTGTCCTTGTCCTGAATTAAAGAAAAGCTCAGGTAGCCCTGGATTTTTCAGATCATTCTTGGGAGTGGGGTAGAAAATAAAAGGTTAAGAGTTATTTAAGTTACAAATACAGTCTTAATTGGGTAGTTAAATCTCCCCTTCCCAGTCCAGAGCAGTTGCAGGGAGATGTTTGAAGGTGGTAGGTCAGGTTGTTTCTCATTCATGTCTTGTCACCACTCACTCGCTGACCTACTCTCTCTGGAGTTGGAGGACAGGAAGGAGGCAGATGATTCTTACTCCACTGGTTCTGTTGTAAGATGGCTTATGATTTCTGGACCTCATGGATATTTAAAGCAGACATTCTCTCTTGGGCACTTTCATGGAATCTTCAGAGAAATCCCTCTGAACCATTTGGACTGTAACTCCCCTCACTGGAGAGGATCCATTCTGCTCCTCTGCCTGTCCTGTCCTTAGGCCTACGTTTCCTATTGGTCTTCTCTACACAGCCTCTCCTGTGGGAGTCTAGTTGATCTTCTGGAAGTTCTCTAGCTTAGGAGTCAAATAGCCTCAGCAGCTCTTTCTCCCACATGATCTGCATCTCTGTTTGTAAGAAACAAATTCTGAGTTTTGGCTGATTCCAACATGACAGTAATCTCCTGGCTTTGCTCACCACAGTTTTTCAACCCATTTCTTTCCCTCCAGTTTTTCTACTCTTCAGATTTTCTGGGCAGGAATTGAACATTAAGCCATTGTCTCCCAAATCTTATTCTCTGAGTGCCCATTTAAACCTCTTAGCCTCTAGACATAAGGTTAGAGAATAAGCACCTGCATAGTCCCCTTGTGGGTGGAATAGAACATGACAGCAGTTCTCCTCAAATCTCTCTATACATCTTTATGTCACAACTCTCCATCCTTTACCCATTACCAGTACAGGATCAAAGAATTCTAAACCATTCTTGTGTGCTTACTTTAAAAAAAAAAATTAAAAAAGAAAGAAAAAAAATGCACCCTGGTCTGGTAAGTCATTTTTACAACCAATATCTGTCATCTTAGAGTATGAGCCATACCCCAAATTTAACTACAGGCTACAAAGATAACACTGTACAAGTCAGTATCAGAAAGGCAGAGTAGCCCAGTGGTTAAAAATGTGGGTTCTAGAGGGTTTGAATTCAAATTCATCTTTTACAAGTTGTATGACCTTAAACAAGTTAACTGATTCCTCAACACTCAGTTTTACCTGTAATAAAATGGGCATGAGTTCCCACTTAATATGTTACTGTAAGAATTAACTGATATAATCCTTTTCTGGGGTGGGGGCTGGGATGGAATGCAGGGCCTTGTACATGCTAAGCACATGCTCTAATACTGAACAGTCCCTAATCCATCTTAAAATGATGTGTGCACTGCAGTCTTGTATAGCAGCTCTTCGACATGCAGACTCTCATTTGGCCGTGCCCAGAACTGTCTTGCAGTATATAAAACAGATTTGTGCTCACTTTTATTTTTTACCCCACATTTTTTATTGATGCATTATAATTGGATATACTTATAGGATTTGTTGTTGCATATTTGTACATGCATATAATACACAATATAATAACATTGTGCACAATATAGTAACAGGTGGCCAAAGGAGATAATGAGAGCCACTTCACTGGTAAACTTCAGACCGGACTTTTCTTTCAAGTTAAAATATTCTGAATTTTGTATTTATCCTAAGCTCCAACAGTGTTTTTCAAAAGATGAACTGGAAAGCTCAGACATAGTCTCCAGGGACACCCAAAGTCATTGCAGAGACATAAAGAACTATTTCATAAAACCACTCAGTCACACATTGTTGCCCCTCTCTTCCCATCTCTTGTCTAAAAATCCTGATCCTATGACCTTCTCTCTAGGCCACTTCTTTTCATCCTTTAAAATATCAGGAGGAGCACTGTATACTAATATAGCACTTTATAAAATGCTTTCTCATCATCCATCCCCTGCTGATATTTATTTCACTTAAGAAGAAAGGAGGGGAGGGAAAGAGAGAAGAGAATGGAAGGCAAAAGGCAATTTCTGAAGTGAATGAAGTATAAAAGAAATGTTGTCTGAGATGGAACACACCTGTAATCCCAGAAACTCAGGAGACTGAGGCAAGAGGATCACAAGTTTGAGGTCAAACTGGGCAACTTAGCAAGACTGTCTCGAAATAAAAAAGAAAATGACTGGGGATGTAGCTATGTGGCAAAGTGCCCCTAGCTTTAATCCCCAGTCCTGGGGAGGGTGGTGGGGAAGGAAAGAAATTTTATTGCTGCAAAACTGCTTCATGAGAAAAAGGTGTAGAATTCTCATGTACTCAGTTGCCCAAGCCAGAAAAAAGCATATAAAAAACATATTCATATACGGTTCTGAATGAGGAACGAAATATCTTAAACATGCCACAACCTTTTGCTCCTTAAACTGTAGTCATGCCAGGCAAGGTGGCACAAACCTATAATCCTCAGGAGGCTGAGGCAGGAGGATCTTGAGTTGAAAGCCAAGTTTCAGCAGGTTAGTGAGGCCCAAAGCAACTCAGTAAGATTCTGTCTGTAAATAAAATTTAGTAAAGGGCTGGGGATGTGGCTCAGTGGTTAAGCACCCCTGTGTTCAATCCCCAGTACCAAAAAAGGTAGTCATTTGGATATATTTACTTTGCGGGGGCAGGAGAGGGGGACAAAAGACAGAAGGTCTGGGAAGCCAGACAGATGTTCCTCAGAACTGAAGAATTTCTCTCCATGTACTTAACCACATTAGAATTCATGTTTCCATGAGGCCGAGGGAAGCTTGAATTATTCTATATATTCAGTCCTTCATATCCCTGGGTTCCATATGCACAGATTCAACCAACGATAGATTGAAAATATATTGTTTTTAAAAATTGTGTCTGGGGGCTGGGGTTTGTGGCTCAGTGGAAGAGCACTTGCCTAGCATGTGTGAGGCACTGGGTTCAATTCTCAGCACCACATATAAATAAATAAAATAAAGGTCCATCAACAACTAAAAAAATTTTTTTTAAATTGCGTCTGTTCCAAACATGTACAGAATTTATATAGCATTTACATTGTACTAGATTGTTGGGACTAATGACACATTAACTAACTCAGGCTAACTCCTTACTCCCTGGCGAGTGAGCAAGATCAAGGCCTCAAAGGCGGTTCCAAAAGTTAATGACGATAAATCGGACCACCATCAGGGATGGGTTAACAACAGTTCCACGAACGTGATCAGCTTGTGCTTGCCATATAGTCCTATGGGACTCTCGCCTGCGTGAACCCTTCATGCCTTGCTGACCCTTAAGCTGATTGGTTCGCGCCTAGCCTCCCTACATAAAAGCTGTGTGATTTCCTCAATAAGCGAGTTCCTGCTGTGACTGGTCTCCCTGACACGTCTGATCGTCCTCCACCCGGAGGGCTGGGTGCAGGCGGTCAGTCGGCCCTACCTTTACCGGTCTGGCCTTGTTGGGGAGTGCTCCCTTCCCTTGTCGCTGGTCGAGAAGAGTAAGGGGGCTTAAGATCCCGACACTAAATATTATATGTAATATAGAGGTGATTTAAAGTATATAAGAGGGGGCTTTAGCTGTAGCTCAGTGGCGGAGCACTTGCCTAGCACATGTGAGGCACTGGATTTGATCCTCAGCACTACATAAAAATAAATAAATAAAATAAAGGCATTTTGTCCATGTATAACTACAAAAATTTTTTTAAAATATTTTTGGTTGTTGATGGACCTTTGTTTTATTTATTTATTTATTTACTTATTTATTTATTTATTTATTTATATGTGGTGCTGGGAATCGAACCCAGTGCCTCACACATGCTAGGCAAGTGCTCTGCAACTGGGTCACAACCCCAGCCCCCAAATTTTTTTAAAAAAAGTTATAGAAGGATGTGCATAGACTTTGTGCAAATACTACTCCATTTTATTTAAGGAATTTGAGTATCTGCAGATTTTGGTATCTGCAGGGGTCCTCAACCAATCCCCTATAGACATCATGGGTTGACTGTACTATATTATTTTTACTACATAATGGACTGAAAGTTAATGTCTCCCCTCCATTTGTATATTGAAATCCTAACCCCCAACATGATATCATAAAAAGTAGGGGGCTTCTGGGATGTGATTAGGACATAGGGGGCAGAGTCCTCATGAATGGGATAGTACCCTTATTAAAGAGGCCCAAAAAAGACCCCTCACCCTTCTTTATGTGGGAGGAGAGAGTGAGAAAACAGTTGTCTAGGAAGTCAACCCTCACCAGTCACTGAATCTACCCATGCTTTAAGCTTGAACTTCTCAGCTTCAATAACTGTGAGAAATAAAAGTCTACTGTTTATAAGCCACCCACTCTACAGTATTTTGTTATAGCATCCTGAATGAACCAAGAGACTATATGATACATATAATATATTGATATTATAATTATATTAATAAAGAGCATTTTAGAAGCCAAAATTTCAATATGTATCATGGATAATCCTTTTCTTTTTCAGTACCTATTTAGTTGCATTGGTTCACTTTCACTAGTAATCAGGATTTGATTTATATAGGCCCTAGAGCCAGTGATAACTCTTATCATACATTTGTGTAAATCAGTAAAAGGTACTTCTTCATCCAGACCCTGTAAACTCAATCTGCAGAAAATTGTCATGTTTTGATTTTTTTAAAAAAACAAGATACTTTACTGCCATCTTCTGGAAAATTGTTTTTATTATCCTAAGAACCAAATCTATGATGCCTCTGATGTGAATAAGACCCCATGTGTCCTCCTGTGCAGTGCACAATCTATATAACTTTATATAACGGAAGCTACGATTAGTATATTGTCTAGGCAAATTGATGTGCTTGAATATAACTATGTTCAGAGAGACAAGTTCCTTGTCAGAAAATTCATTTTTAAAAATAACCATTTATAATTACTGTGGACACTTTCTAAATAACTTCTGAATTTACTTAAAGAAAAGATCACCTATGGGTTTTATTTATGTCTAGGTTCAGATTCTGGGGTTAGTAAGAAGATGAGCAAGAGAATGGGTGATGAAGATCCCAAATCTGAAATCTACCAAAAGCAGAAGCTGAGAAGCTAAATCTATACACATGTAATAAATTCATATCATGACCTTTGACTTTTTTCTTTTGTGTTGGGGATTGAACTCAAGTCCTCAAGCATGCTACGCATGTTTTACCACTGAGTTACAGCCCCAACATCCTTTGATTCTCTTTACTGGGGTTTCCGAGAAAGTACTTAGATAACACTTTCAAAATTATGAATGGATAGACACATTTGCAAAGAAAAAGAGATTCTTTTTGCCTTTTCTCATAGTTCATTTTACGATTAAGTCTTGGTTTTAAAAATAGAAAATGATGATTCTCAAAGTAGATGAACTACCTCAAAAAGACAAAAGTCTACTGCTATGGTTTGAATGTGTCCCCCAAAGTTCATGGGTTAGAAACGATCTCCAATGGAACACTGTTGAGAGGTGATTAGGGCATGAGAGCAGAACCCTCATGGAATGGATAAATGCTAATATTGTGGGAATGGGTTGGTTATCAGTGGTGTGAGTTCCTGATGAAAGAATAAGTTTGACCCCCTTCCCACTCACTCTCATCCTCTTTTTTTTTCACCAATGAAATGATTTTTTTTATTAAAAATTTTTTTAGTTGTAGAAAGACTCAATACCTTTATCTTTATTTATCTTCTTTTTAAAAATTTTTAGTTGTAGATGGATACAATACCTTTGTCTTATTTATTTCTTTGTTTGCTTAATTATTTACTGTGGTGCTGAGGATCAAACCCAGTGCCTCACATGTGTTGGGCAAGCACTGTACCACTGAGCCATACCCCAGCCCACTCTCATCCTCTTTTGCCCTTCCATGTCCCACTGTGGGATAGTGCAGCAAGAAGGTCCTCACCATATATAGTCTGTCAATCTTGGACTTCCCAGCCTCCAGAACCATGAGTCAAATAGACTTCTAGTCTTTATAGATTATTCAGTCTCAGGTATTCTGTTACAGCGACACAAAACAGACTGAGACACCTTTGTGGACCATTCCACTTTCCCCTATCATACTGAGGTTCACCCTATCAGAATAAATCAGGAGACCAAAATACTTCAGAGAAGTGACATCTAGTTCTTTAAGATAAAAAAATTAGGGGCTGGGGACATAGCTCAGCTGGTAGAGTGCTTGCTTCGTAAGCAAAAGGCCCTGGGTTCAATCCTCAGCACTGCAAAAAAAAAAAAAATAATAAATAAAATATATATATATATATATATATTTTTAGTTATAGATGAACACAATATCTTTATTTTATTTATTTATTTTTATGTGGTGCTGAGGATCAAACCCAGTTCCTCACATGTGCTAGGCAAGCACTCTACCACTTAGCCACAAACCCAGCCCCAAGAAAAATATTGAAAAATACATGTAATTATAACATTAACTTATTTCCCAACATTCTATATTGATATGTAACAGCTATTTAGAAGAAATTAACTCACATAACTTTAAAAACTATTATCAGTCATTAATGATTCTTCAAATCATGATTTGGTGCTTACAGTCTATTCAAACCTGCAAATGGTGGTACAATCAGATGATTTTAATATTCTCTCCATCCTTGCAGCACTGTCCAATAGACCTTTCTGTGATGATGGAAATGTTCATTACCACAATCTCCAATTCAGTAGTCGCTAGCTCTGTGTGACTTTTAAGCACTTCAAATGTTGTTCATATGATTGAGGAAGTGAAGTTTTAATCTAATTTAATTAGAATTAATTTAAATTTACTTTTACATAGCATCTGTGGCTAGTGGAAACTGTTAGGTAGCACAGCTCATACGTGCTCTTCCATCTGCCAGAATTGCCTTATTTCTGGCATATCCATTGGAGAAACTCCTTCAAATAAATAAACGGATGGATGAATGAATAAGTTAACATGTTCTTGTTAGACCTGTATGTACACCTGACAAGATCATTTGTGCTGAAAAAGTAGTATGCACTTAATTTCACTGGTTTTTGCTTTAATTTAATTTAATTTTTTTAGTGCTGAGCATCAAACCCTGGGTCTTGCCAATGCTAGGCAAGTACTCTACAACTGAGCTACACCCCCAGTCCAATTTCACTGTTTCTTATCATCAAACATCTTTGTACAATATTCCTTTGGCTCTTTGAATATTCTTAGTTTTTGGTGATTTTGGATACTGAACAAGGGCAGGGGGTGTAGGTTGGAAAGGACATACTGGTTTCTTTCCACGCCACATTCCAGCCTTCACCAATCCAACTTTCAAGATGAAAAGCTAAATTCACCTCTGTTATTATGAAACCAATTTAATGACCGACTCCAGCAAGTAGAAAAAAATGGACACGTTATACTAGGGAATAAGGCTTTTATAGCAAGTTCTTCTGAAAGCAGAAAAAGGAAAGCCAGGGAGTTGGAAAATCACTTTGCACATACACTGCACAGACTGCCCTTTCAGAAACAGGATTGGGGCAGTGCAAAAGCCTCAACTGCAAACAACAGTGCAGTGTGTGAGGCTCATGAAGGGACAGAGTGTGCCTGCTTTAGAAGAAACCCTTCCATTGGGCCTCGCTCTGCTCCAAGCACATGCAGGGCTACATGGGCAGCAATTAGAGAGTACCACAGGCCAGTTTTTACTGTTTTCCACCCATAAAAACTGTTTGAACATTCTGTAGAGAGTATTTTCCCACTTTTATCCCTGTGCCCCACTCTCTTCTATTTTAATTAGTAATCTACTTTCACACTGAATACAGATCAATCACCTTAAATCTAGAACATCCTCACTGGTTCTTAAAAGTGAGAGATTTGTGGAAAGAGGGATCTTGCTTTTGAACCCCTACTAAAATATAAATAAATATTAAGGAAATACCCTTTGACAATTGTTAAAATTTCTTTCACTGTGAACATCCATCAAATTATCAGGCAATAAAACGCTAGAGTAGAGCAGTTCTTCTGAAAGTGAAGAGAAATTAGATGAGATCAAATACACCAAAATACTTTGAAGCAGAGCATAGTGGCACATTTCTTATCCCAGATACTTGTAAGGATGAGGCAGTAGGATCATCAAGTTGAAGTCAACCTGGACACCTTAGTGAGCCCCTGTCTCAAAATAAAATTACAACAAGGGCTGGGGATATAGCTCAGAGGTTGAGTGCTTAGCATGTGTGAGGCTGCGGGTTCAATCTTCAATACTGAAAATTAAAAGGCAGTTAGAGTTGGAAGAGACCAAGTCAATCCCTACTTTCATAGGTGACAACAGTCGTAGAGTAGAAGAGGTCTTGCCCAAATTCACACAATAATTAAGTGGCAATACTGGAAAGAGAATCAAAGTCCCTGCCTTAGAAAGACAAGCTTTCCTCAGCTAGTCTTTCTGTTTTCCCACCAAAGAGCCCAAATGGTGGAGGAGAATGAACACACTTCCTTCTTGGGTCAGGGCTGAGTCTTCCTCCAAACTTTTCATTGAGAAGTCTGTTTTTAAAAACCTCCAATTTTTTTTTTTACCAGTTTAAAATTTTTATTTCATTAATATAAAATGTAAACAAAAAAGTGTACTTGAATTGTTGTTAATCCTATCTGAAACATGCTTATACTAAAGACAAAACAATACAGGATTTCAAATAACTGAGGGTAGAGTCTTTTGTTTGTTTAAAAATATTCTTGAACTGGGGTATAGCTCAGAAGAGTGTGTGCTTAGCATGTGTGTCACTGAATTTGATCCCCAGAACCAGAAAAAAAAAGTTTCCTAAAAACCTCTTCATTGAAAGACAAAAAGGAATTCTTTCTTTTACACTGTATAAAAGCTAGATGCAAACTTTTGATGTAAATGTGTTTCATTCTCAACTCATATGTTGGAGATGGGATGCACAAAAGCTTACAGTTCAGTGAAATGATGCAAACAAAAGAGCTTCTGTGTCCTCGGATACAGAAATATCCTCCATTCATGTCTCTTACAGTAGGTACCACGTACTTGAGACTCATACCAAGTTACTTCTTTTTTTACTTCATTAGAAATGCCTCTGAAATCCTTACCTAACAGAGGCATTTTTCTTTTTAACTGAAAAATTACCAATTGGGGTGACAAATAAAAAAGAAAATGAGTTGGGCATACTCCTGTAACCCAGCAGCTCAGGAGCCTGAGGCAGGAGGATCTCCAGTTCGAAGCCAGCCTCAGCAATTTAGTGAGGCCATAAACAACTCAGTGAGACCTGTCTCTAAATAAAATATTTTTTAAAAGGGCTGGGGATATGGTTCAGGGGTCAAGTACCCCTGGGTTCAACCCCTGATACCAAAAAAGAAAAAGAAAAAAAAAAAACCCACAAAAACAAAAAAACAGAAAGAAAGTCATGATAAATATATGGATAATTCTGGATGTTTATGCAAGTTAATTTAAGTATTGGGCTGTCTGTGGTAGACATTAAGAATTTTTGATAGTGATAAGATTAGAAGCATGAATGTGGCATTTGGGAACTGAATTTAAGTGGGAAGAAAGATTCAGGACAAAAATCAAGATTTAAAAAATAAAGTCCAGGCAAAAGCAATGGACTGCTTTGCAATGGCTGTGTGAGGAGCATACTGTAGTAATTTTGTATTTGATATCAATAATTTTATTTTTATATATACTATTGAGTTGGGGTACCTTGCCATTAGGACAAGAGCTTTCTTTCTTTCTTTCTTTCTTTTTTTTTTTTTTTTTCAGTACTGGGTATTGAACCCAAGGATACTTTACCACTGACCTACATCCTCCACCCTTGTTTAAATTTTACTTTGAATCAGGATCTTTCTAAGTTGCCTAAGCTGGTCTCAAATTTGCAATCCTCCTGCCTTAGCCTCTCAAGTTGCTGGGATTACAAGCATGTGACACCCTACCTGCCTGAGAGCACAACTTTTTCAATCTTGAGTGATCCTTAGTCATTACCAATTACTTACTTGACTAATTCCTCTTTGAAAAACACTATGCTACACAATTAATGGTTGGATTTCAGAGAGTTATTCCCTTGATATAAAATAGAATTATTTAGATAAAACTCTGGTTTTGTTCATGTGCTGCCATTGGGGCATGCGATAGTATGAGTACAGCTTACAACACCTCATACCTCCTTATATATTACAGATTAGTTTCAACTAGCTAGTGACTGTGGTTTTTATGGTGTGAATAGACATAGGACCCTTTCAGTGGGGTAATTTACAGTCCAATGTCCATTTATTTTATAACAGATTGAAACTACTGGTAGGCTCAAGTTAATTTGTAACTTACAAGTTAGACATTTTGCAAATCTGAGCTCAAAGTATGATACTTTGGGTTAAAGTGTGAGTTCACTTAATTACCAATTTAGGATCTAAAGATCCTGGCCAAAGGCCATGAGGGTGATTTTTCTGTACTTTACTGGTAATAGTTGGGAAAACAGAATTTTTCCTATTAAGGAAAATGAATCTCAGAGGCTCTCAAGGTAGAGAGAACAGTGCATTTGATATAAAATATGTAAAATGAGGCCTACTCATGCATATTCTTATACATTTTATCACAAAGAGAGTACATAACAAAACACCAAAGCAGTAAACACCAAAGTTGGGCACCAGACTAACAGTAAGAGAAACAAGGAGTTTAGAACTTCAGTGATTATATTTTCACAAAGAGTAAGAATCATCCTTCTAAAAAAGATTTTTTGGCCCAAAGAAAACACTGGTCTCAGTTATTTGAAAGACAAGAAAAAAATTCATTTGGCATCTTCAGGCTAATTTGTTTTTAACTTTTAGGTTAAAAAATATGATAATTTAAGTATTTAGCAGGCAATCACTGAATTTCATAGTATTTTGGAGGGCAGAGTAGGTGGATGGTTTTCACAATGGCTAAAACTTACATATTAGATTAACTGAACTTTCTGCCATGCTAGATGTTGGAAATCCAGTTGTGTTAGGGAGCTCTCCATTACTGTAACAAATACCTGAGACAAGCGACTTATAAAACAGGAAAGGTTTATTTGGCTCATAATTTTGGAGGTTTCAGTCTATAGTTGGTTGCCTCCTTTTCCTTTGGGTCTATGGTGAGGAAGCATAACTTGGTGGAAATATAGGACACAGAAAGCTGCTCACTTGGATGTGAAAAAAAGAGGAAGAGGAAGGAACTGAGATCCCACTCTTTGCTTCAGGGTCCATTCCCAATGATCTAAACCCACGCCCCGCCCCCCAAGGCCCCATGTCTTAAAATTTCCACTACCTCCCTATAGTGCCATGGGCTAGAGACAAAACTCTTAACACATGGGCCTTCCGGGTCATTCCAGATTCAAAGTCTAGCAGTAGCAGTGAGCAGCAACTTATGGTCCACGTGGGAAAACTTTAATGGATAGTGATGATGAAACTGTATTATTGTCATTATAGTAGAAGAGCAACATGCTATATGAACATACAGGATTTAACATGGACCAGGTGTTATGAACTGCACTCCAATCTCCCAAAATTCATAATGGAAGCCCTAACCCTTAGTTGTCGGGGTCTTAAGCCCCCTTGCCCTTCTCGACCAGCGGCAAGGGAAGGGGACACTCCCCAACAAGGTCAGATCAGGATAGGTAGGGCCGACTGACCGCCCGCTCCCAGCCCTCCAGGCGGAGGACAATCAGACACGTCAGGGAGACCCGTCACAGCAGGAACTCGTTTATTGAGGAAGTCACACAGCTTTTATGTAGGGTGGGGGCTAGGCGGGAACCAATCAGCTTAAAGGTCAGCAAGGCAAGGGGTGTTCACGCAGGCGAGAGTCCCATTGGACTATATGGCAAGCACGAGCTGATCATGTTCCGGAACTGTTGTTAATCAATCCCTGACGGTGGTCCGGTTTATGGTCATGAACCTTTGAAACCGCCTTTGAGCCTTGATTTTGCTCACTGGCCAGGGAGTAAGGAGTCAGCCTGAGTTAGTTAACGTGTCATTAGTCCCAACACTTAGTACCTCAGCATATGAATGTATTTGGAGGTAGGGTCTTTAAAGAGTATAGTAGTCCCCTGCTATTCATGAAAGATACATTCTGAGACCACTAGTAGATGCCTGAAACTTAGAATAATATCAATCCTTATATATACATATTATAAAGCCTAATTTATAAATTAGGCAGTAAGAGAGTAACATCAATAACTATAACATAAAACAACTATAACAATACAGTGTAACAAAAGTTATGTAAATATGTCACAATAGCTAAACTATGGAACCAACCTAGATGTCCTTCAACAGACAAATGGATAAAGAATGGATATATATGATGGAATATTACTCAGCCTTAAAGAAGAATGAAATTATGGTATTTGCAGGTAAATGGATGGATTTGCATGCTAAATGAAATAATACGATCCCAAAAAAACAAAGGCCAAATGTTTTCTCTGATAAGTGGATGCTGATCCATAATGGGGCCAGTGGGTAGGAAAGAACAAAGAAACTTCGGATTGTGCAGAGGGGAGTGAGGGGTGGGGTGGAGTGGTGGGGATGGGAAGGACAGTGGAATGAGACAGACACTATTACCCTATATACATGTATGATTACATTACTGGTGTGACTCTGCACAATGTACAGCCAGAGGAATGAGAAGTTGTGCTCCATTTGTGTACAATGTGTCAAATGCATTCTACTGTCATGTATAACTACAAAATTTTTTTAAAAAAGTTATGTGAATATGGTCTTTCTCAAAATGTCTTAATTTCTCATTGCGCTCTAGTACTATTTTCATTCTACAGTTGACTAAAGGTAACTTAAACTGCAGAAAGCAAAATTACAGATAAGAGGAGACTATGATAAGTAAGTTAAAAAGAGACCCTTAGGTTGGGCCCTAAATCAATTGGGTTCTTACAAGAAGAGAAGATTAGGACACACAGAGACACTAGGGCATAATGCACAGAAGGACAGCCATGCAAAGAGGCAGCAAGAGCATGGCAACCTACAAGCCAAGAAGTGAGGCCTCCCAAGAAACCAAACTTGCTGATACCTTCATCCTGGACTTCCAGGCTCTGAAACTGTGAGAAAACAAATTTCTGTTGTTTAAGCCCCCAGCCTATGGTAGTGTGTAATGAAGCCTAAGCAAACGAATACAGCAGGAATTAGGAAAGGCCACCTGGAGAAAGGGCCAAGCTAAGGGGACTGTCCATTTTAGGACAAGAGATTAGCATGTGTGAAAGCCTAGAGGTAAAAAGGTCATGGCTCTTTCCTGTGACGTGAGAGACCTCAAGTAGGGATGGGCCTAAATGTCCAAATGAGGAGAACAATTGGGAAAGTATCATATGCATCTGTCGTTTTTTAAAAATACATTTTCTAGTTGTAGGTGGACACAATACCTTCATTTTTATGTGGTGCTGAGGATTAAGTGCAGGGCCTCACAAGTGCCAGATGAGCATTCTACCACTGAGGCACAACCCCAGCCCCAATTTGTCATTTTTTTTAAATATAGTTTTTTAGTTGTAGATAGACACAATACTTTTATTTTATTTACTTATTTTTATGTGGTGCTGAGGATGGAACTCACTGCCTCACATGTGCCAGGAAAGCACTCTATCTCTGAGCTACCAACCCCAACCCCTCATTTGTCTTTTTGAAATGACCAACATCTGAACATCTTTCCCATTTCAGAAGAATCCCTAAACAGGTGATAAGAAGCTTAAGGGGAGTAGATACCTTGCCTTTGAGCCCCCTGGTTTGAAGAACATGGCATATTGACCTAAAGGTACCAGTACATCCTCCCTTGTAGGACTTTGACTTGAGGGGGAGGGAGACAAAGGACTCATCCATGGAGAAACCCAGTGTCTAGTGATAAGACAGAAGCGCCAGATGCATGGAGTCTAGCTGTGTAATAACATATGTCCAAATGGCAGGATGGCAGATGTCAAGTGGTATTGGGCAGCAGTGGTGAAGCAGGGTGAATAAACTGAGGGTGTTATCTCCATAAACTTAAAGCAGGCATTTCTGTGATACAACTGTGGCTGTGTCCTAACTTCCTGAGCTTCTGTTATTTTTCCAAGCCTTGTTCCTTAGCCTTTCTAATAATTCAATGAGTTTCTTGATATCATTTCTTTAAAAACATTCCTTTTTGCTCACAATAGCATGAGTTGTTTCTTCTTGGCTGCAACAAAGAATCCTGAGTAAGACCACATGGGTCTTTAAGACTGTGAAGAGTTTTCTAAGCCACATTATAAAGTTTAGATTGCCCAAAAGTCAAGGAAGAGGGGAGAGGGGGGGCACCAAAACTTTTGAGCGAAGATAATGTGATCAGATTTTCACTTAAGGATGCTCACTTTGGGTAGTGTGCAGAATATATTGAGACCAAAATGGAAGATGGAAGAGTAAAGAGGAAGCAGTAACAGAAGTCAGAACACTATGGTAACAGAATAGGCAACAAAGATGGCTACCTGCACTATCCAGGTCATAGAAGTAAGGAAAGAGGCAGAACAATTAGAGAGAATGTAACTGGTCATCAGTGATGAAGGACAGACAGTTAAGACCTTAAAAAAAAAAAATACTGACCCTAAAACCATGAAAGTATTAACCTTATTTAGAAAACAAGCCTGAACCCACCCAAGTTCCACTGCCCTCTGTCAAAAAAAAAAAAAATTTCCATGTGCTGGTGCCCACTTATCCTAGCTTCTAGCCACTGCAGACCACCCACAGTTGCATCACCACCCGACCATGAATAAGGAAATGTCATACCTCTTGCCAGAGTCACTAAGCTTCACTTTCATGTCATAGTAGGATGCCATTAGAAAAATTTGTCAGCACTAAATACGCTTCCTCTCATATTCCTGTTTTCCTGGGTCACCACCCAGGCTGCAAGTCTTTCTGGTCAGAACACCCTGGTCCAACCCCTCCTGAAGCCCACTAGAATTTCTGCTTTGTAATGAGCAGATTCCCCATATCTTCCACCTCTTTTCCCATTATTCTCCTCAGCTCTCTGCTTTCACAGAAAACTAGCTCGTCTCCACAGATACTGCTTCCTTTGAAAGCCCTCGTGGGTAATTTATTCTTTTAAAGCTCAGGGAATTCCAAGTTAGGAGGTAGAATTGATAATGTTCTCTTGATTTCTTCACTCTCTTATAAATCCTCTGCAACTATGAATCTCAGACCATCTTCTAATTTCCTCCTTGCTCTTCCTTAGTCTTTACCACCTAATTCACACTGCACCTTCCCACTTACCCAGTGACTTCAAACTTCAAGCCCTTAATCTCAAATGACTTCTTCCAGCCCACATCCATATTCAAACCTTGGATCTAGTTGCCACCTAAAACTCCACCATTTCCATCATCACTAATTCAGCAAGTCTCCTCTCTAGTCTGTTACACAGTCATCCTATTGTGACTGTTCTAACCACAGTATTTTAAAGTCAACTCCTTTACTTTCTTCCCATTTATTAGCTCCATTCAATTCAGTTCCTTTATTATTTGCATTAAATTTCATGTCCACCATACAACTCCCTTTCTCCTCTGCCCTTTCTTTGCAATTGCCCAATTTCAACCTGAATAAATTTAAACCCTGAATAAATTCTATTATCTACTTCTTCCATGTCTGTACCTGATGCAGGTCTAATAAAGAAAAGGGGTTAGAGCACCAGATAACAGAGCAGATAAGCATTACTATAAATTCATGATCATTTGTGTCAAGCACCCAAGCTTACTAAGAAATATTTCTACATTTCTTTAGTTAACAAGTTCTCCTTTTATTTTGCTTATTCTAGACCTTTACCACTTTTCTCAGACCTGGAAACTTCTCCATTCCCCTCACTTTCATCCATCTCTCCTTGATCCTCAGACTCTTTCTATTGGATCAATTCCCTTAGCTTTAAAACATGTCTTATTATCTTCCATCTTAAAAACAAATCAATGGTCTTATGTTAAATGTATATTCCAAAGTGGTAACTGTGCTGTGTACTTCCCTAAAGATATGTTGAGAAAATACATCATTTAAATTCTCATGTTGTCAGAAATAAGCCATTATTGCACTTTAATCGTAATTCAACTAATTTGGGATATGTATCCTCAACTGAGACAACTCTAAAACAAATATAAATGTTTAGCTATATAAAACAATATGAATAATAAAAAGCTTCAAAAACACAAAACAAAACAAAACAAAACAAACAAATCAATGAAAACTTTCTTAGCCATGGACTCCCTAGCCATCTACCTCTCTTTTTCTTCCAATTTATAGTCATGCTTTTTGAGTTTTCATATCCACTCATTACTTCATCACTGCTATGGTTTGGATGTGGTTTGTCCTCCAAAGCTCATGTGTTAGGACTCTTGGTTCCCAGTATGGTGGTATGGGATCTTTAAGAGATAGCACTGGTGGGAGGTCCTGTGGTCACTAGGGATGTGCCCTGAAGAGATTGAGGTTTTCCTCTTAGGACCCTGGTTATTTCTCACAAGAGGGTGGTTATAAAAGCATAAGCCTGGTCATGCAGCCTTTCTGACTTTCTCTTTGATGACTTTCTCGTTCTCACTCACATTCCTTCTATTTATCATGGGGCCCTTACAAGAGCCCAAGCATGCTGTTTAGACTTTCAGCATTCCAAACTAAGAGCAAAATAAAACTCTTTTCTACGTAAAGTTAGTTTGTTTCACATATTTCATTTTAGTAACAAAAAATGGTTCAATACAATGCCCAATTACGAGTCAACTCAGAGCAGGCCCCTTTTCACTGGAAGACCTCTTGCTAAATCAACAGAATAGGTATTTGGTTTAACTTACTGACCATTTTGACAGCATTCAACAAACTCAGCCACTCCCTCCTGTTTCACACATTTATTTCCCTTGGCTTCTTCCATTGCTTTAGCGTTCCTGATTTTGCTTCAATATGTCTGCCCACTAAAGAGAATTGTTAGGGTTTCCTCTTCTACAAAGTCTTTCTATATTGTTTTCCAGGTCTCAGTTCTAGGCTCATTTTTAAAATCCCTCTATATTCTCCTCCCCTGCAAAACCAATCACACTCACTCTCAGGTTTCAAATCCATCTGTTTTAGGAGACAGCAAATTTTAAATGTACATCTCCAGATAGGATCTATTCTCTTGAGCTTTGTAACTTCACATACAGTTGGCAGCTCAACATCTCTATTTGCATATCATATTTTATAGGCATCTCAAATCCAGTGTGTTCAAAACTAATATTCTCTCTTAAACCTGCTTCTCCTCTAACTTTTCTTCATATTAATAAATGACACTACGCTAGGTATGGTGTCATACGCCTGTAATCCCAGCAGCTTGGGAGGTTGAGGCAGAAGGATCACAAGTTCAAAGCCAGCCTCAGCAAAAGCAAGGTGCTAAGCAACTCAGTGAGCTCCTGTCTCTAAATAAAATACAAAATAGGGTTGGGGATGTGGGTCAGTGGTCCAGTGCCCCTGAGTTCAATCCCTGGTACCCCACCCCACAAAAAATATTAAGAAAATAACAGTAGCTTTTATTTGGGGCAAACATTGCTTGCTTGCTTCAAGTATTAACTTCTCCACTATACATAACTAATTATAAGACTGACAATTCATTCAACAAATAATTGTAGGGGGTCAACAAATTTCAGGCACTTTTTAAAGTACTAGAGATATAGTGTGGAACAAAAAAGACAAAAATCTCTGTCTCTGTAGACTTTATATTTTAGTAATACAAGAAGTGACCCTAACATTCATTTTGTCTGGCAATAATAGGCATGTGTTTGATAAATGTTAACTCCATTATACCATTTCAAGTGAAGATAATGGACCACTCCCTGTATTAGTAACGGTACCACCTGTAAAGAACAACAAAGTTGAACCAACTTGAATCTGTTTTCAATGAAACAATTGAAGGAGTTGTAAATTTATAGCCTGGAGACCTAAAGAAAATGAAAATTCTCTCTATGTATTAAAGAACAGTAACCTGAAAGAAGGGTTTTACAGCATTCACTGATTCAACAAATACTCATTAAACATCTCCTTCTAGCTAGGCACAGTAGCTAGATACTATTGATAATTGTGTAGGATGTCACTTACCTGCAAGCTAACAAGTTAGCCTAACAGTTTCACGAATGCTGGCAGAAAACACCTGCATCAGAGACAAAGGACTTTATTCTTCACAACACAGCAAGCAGCCTGAGTTTCCACATTCCCTTTGGTTCCTCTACCCCCGCCCCCCAAATACCATGGGGGAAGCCCAGGAGACCACTGTAATTGCAGTGGGTTTGTGTCAAATTTAAGAAAACCCCAAGCTTAAGAAATGTTAATATTCTATAATACACTGCAAACCAACTAACTGGCTAAGCCTTTGGGTAGGAGGGACAGGGAGGGATTATCTTTATTATACTGGACATCAATAATCCTCCTTTTTGAAGTACTTATTTCAGCGTTCAAAAGTTGTTCACTATACAAATGTCCTTGAAAAGATAGTAATATTAGTCAGGGTTCTCCACAGAGACAGAACCAACTGTATGCATATTTACTAAGAAATTTCATTTAAGGAATAGGATCACTCTGCAGATACCAGAGACTAGCTCACTTGACAGATAAAACCAACCACCACAGTAAGTCCAGAACAAAAGCCCTTAGGACTTCTGCTCAAAAGATGTTAAAAAATGTGAGAGAACCAAGGAAAATATCTCCCTTTTGGGAGATATTTAATTTTTAAAACTCATCAATTACTAGTTTCTTAAACTACCTCTATGTCTCCAAATTTACCTTTAAAATTTAATAAGAAGTTAATTAGGAAGACAAAGTGGTGGGGGTAAGATTTCCCACACAGGTTTCATGAGGACAATTTTGCAGGGTAACCAATAAATTTATTTTCAGGGATTACACAGCAAACGGGCTTCCCAGGTTCACAAGAGTACTGTGGTGGCCCCAAGAGACACTGCAAAATAACCCAGGAACCATCGTTTGGTCATGCGCTTTCTGGGCGATTTCAAATCGGGATTTACCGGATCTTGCACACCCAACCCACGCAGACCCTGCCCCGAGCCCTCCCCGCCCCGGTTCAGAGGCGCAGCGCGCCCCTCCCCGCCCCCTCCCTACGGGTCTCCCCTCAGTCCCCGCGCTTCCGGTCCCGCTCGGAGGACTATGGGAGAGGCTTCCTTGGATTCCGCCCTTGGCAACCGTTCCGCCGTGGCGCTCTGGCCTGCGGAGGCTCTAAGTAGATTCGCGCAAACCGCCACTTCCCTGGGCTGGAGTCGCATTCACCCCACTCCTCTCAGCGAGAGGTAGGAGAAGGGCCCCGGGCCCGAGCGCCTTCGGACTCCTAGCGGCCGTGCTGTGCAGTGTAAAGCGCGCGGGTCCCGCGTGGGCCTCCCCCTGCTCGCGACGTGGGGCCTGCGGAGGGGCGGAGAGCAGACTCTGCCCGCCCTTGGCCCCTTCCCCCCACCTGTGGCTGGAGGCCCTTGGGGTACCCACGTCTTTCCCTAGCTGACGCTGCTGTTGGTTTGCACACATCTGTTTCCATAGCTAGCACCCGTTTTTATTGCTCCTCCTAAAGGCATGGGCGGTGCAGTTTTCCTCTTGGGATGGCCGTACCAGGTCGTGGTCACACCTTAACGAAGGAACTCCAAACACTATAGGACCATTGCACCGGCTTTTGAGTTTCACAGCAGATACGGTGACCATTTCTCTTTTATTCTTTTGTCAAGTTTTTGGAGCTTGTCTAATAAAAGGTTGAGCCAGAAATGAAGGCAAAAGTTCACAAAAGAATTCATGAAGTACATAAACATTTCAGAGACCCTCCGTATCCCCAGGTAATTGGTTCCAGGACTCACTCCCCCTTAATTCCAAATTCTCAGTTGCTCAAGTCTCATGTAAAATTGCATATAATTAATACAATCCTTCCATATAAGTATAAATCACTTTGGGATTACTTAAGAATTCTAATACAATGTAAATGTTATATGAATAGTTATAAAAGTAGTTGTTTAGGGAATAATGACCAGAGAAAGACTGTACATGTTCACATGTAATTTTTTTTCCCTCAAGTACTTAACTGTTTGCAGTTAGATTGAGCCCAAGGATGCAGACTGAAGATATGGGGGGTGGGGGGCAGCTACTGGTTTCCCAAGATTTTTTTCTAAGCCTAAAATTCCAGTTTTTCTGTTTACTGGGCTGATTTTCTGGTTGTGATAGAGAAACTACAATACACATGTTGGAAGTAGACTGTCCATCATAGTAGAAACGTTAAGACATAACTTTAAGATTTAAAAAAATGTTTTGCTGTCACTTTATTTTATTGAGGTGGCATTATCCTCAAATTATTTCAAGATGAGAAGCTTATTGTGTGTATAAGCTGCTTTTGAAAGAGCTTGGAGAATCCAGAAACCTGAGTGGTATTTATTTTGCCAAATGTAGCTGTTAGCCATAGATAATTGTTTTCACCTTTTTAGGTTTACTTTCCATATCTTTAAAATTAGTATATTCCACTAATATTTGTTCAACTAAAATTTGTTCAAGGTATAAATTTTTTACAATCTGATTTACAGTCTAGCAAAAAGGATCTCTAATCCTAAAAGTTGCTTGTTAATATGGAAGCTTGACTATTTATATAGGGCTCATGATAAGAAGTTCTTACTTAGCATAATGATTTGCATAGTGGGATCCCTGGACCAGCAGCATCAGCATCACTTGGTGACTTAATAGAATGGAATTGAGAGGGTGATGATATCGCCCACTCAAGATTTACTGAGTCAGAAACACTTTTGACTGGGGAAAAGCAATCTGAATTTAATAAGTTTTTAGGTTTCTGATGTTTTAGAGTCACTGATGTAGTACAGTATTCCACCCTTATCTTTAGGGGATGTGTTGTGAGGCCCTCAGTAGACACCTGCAACCCGTTACTGGTACTGAACCCTATGTATGTTCTGATTTTTGCTGTATATACATACCTATAATAAAGTTTAATTTATAAATTAGGCACTGCAATAGGTTAACAATAACTAATAATAAGATAGAGCAGTTATAGCAGTATGTTGTAATAAAATTATGTGAATCTTCTCTCTCAATATATCTTATTCTCCTATTCTCACCCTTTAATGAAGTGTCCTGATGCTAAAAGGAAGCACTTGTGGCTTCTCTTTGTCATGTCTGAGTTGCCAGCATCACTATTTTTGTGCTTTGGGGCTATTAATAAGTAAAATAAGGGTTACTTGAACACAAGCACTGTGATACTGCAAGAGTTGACCTGAGAACTAAGATGGCTACTAAGTGACTAATGGGTCAATAGCATACACAGTGTGGATACCCTGGACAAAGGGATGATTCAGGTCCAAGGTGGGATCAAATATTTTATCACACTACTTATAACGGGATGTTATTTAAAATGGATGAATTGTTTATTTCGGAGTTTTCCATTTCATATTTTTGAACTGTTGGTTAAGTGTAGGTAACTGAAGCCATGGAAAGTAAAACCATGGATAAGGGGAAAATGTGGTCTCTATATTATCTAAGCTAAAGCTTTTAAGTTAAAATATTTTATGCATCTTCTACCAGTGACTCTTTGGGGGTATTTTGAAGTGACTTTCCATCTGGCTGATATTTGCTCTCGCAGTAATGAATTTTCATCTTCAAAGAGTATTGGGAAGTTAAACTCAAAATGAATCAAAGACTTTTAGGAAAAAATAGGTATAAATTTTCATGACCTTGGTTTAGGCATTTGTTTCTTAGATGTGATACCAAAAGTACAAAAAAATAAAGAAAAAAATAGATAAATTATATAACAAATTTTAAAATCTTAGTGCTTTATAGGATATTTTCAAGAAGTGAAAGTACATTGTACAAAATGGGAGAAAATATTTGCAAAGCATATATACAATAAGATCTAATATCCAGAATAATAAAAATTTTTATGGCTGGATAAGACAAATAACCATTTTAGGGCTGGGATTGTGGCTTAGTGGTGGAGCACTTGCCTACCATGCATGAGGCATTGGGTTCAATCTTCAGCACTACTTACAAAACTAAATAAAGTTTTTTAAAAAAGCCGAAATTCTTAAAAAAACAAATGACCTTGGTTTAGGCATTTGTTTACCTTTTTATTAAAGGGGAAGGAATCTGAATAGACATTTCTCCAAAGAGATTATACAAATAGCCAATAAACATATGAAAAGATGCTTAACATCATTAATCATCAGGAAAAAGGTAAATCCAAACCACAGTAGATATTTCACATCCTTTAGTATGGCTCTAACAAAAAGGGCCAATAACAAGTGTTGGCTAGGACATGGAGAAATTATAAACCTCATACATTGCTGAAGGGATGTAAAATGTTGCAGCCACATTGGAAAGCAGTCTGGTAGCTTTTTCAAAAGTTAGAAATGGAGTTACCATATGACCCAGCAATTCCATTCCTAGATATATACTGTTTTAGTCAGCTTTTTCATTGTTGCGACTAAAGGACCCGACAGATACAATTATAGAGGAGGAAAACTTTATTTGAGGCTCACAGTTTCAGAGGTCTTAATCTTGGTTCGTAGAAGATGGGCTCCATTTATTGGGGCTCGAGGTGAGGCTGAACATCATAGCAGGAGAGGGTGGCAGAGGGAAGCAGCTCACATTACAGTTATGAGGAAGCAGAGAGAGTCTCCACTTTCCAGATACAAAATATATACCCCAAAGCCACACCCCAATTCTAATCTCCTCCAGCCACACCCTACCACTTCAGTCACCACTCAGTTAATCCCTATGAGGGGATTAAATCACTGATTGGATTAAGACTCTTACAACCCAATCATTTCTCCTCCAAACCTTCTCGCATTGTCTCACACATGAACTTTTGGTGGATACCTCATTTCCAAACCATAACATATACCCAATAGAATTGAACATATATTCATGCCAAAACTTTATGCAAATATTCATAGCAGTGTTGTAAGCCCCAAAGTGGAACCAACCCGTGTCCACTAAAAAATAGATAAACAAAATGTTATGAATTTATTATTCAGCCATGAAGAATAATGCAGTACTGATAACGTAGTACATCATGGATAGACCTTGAAAACATGTTAAGTGAAAGAGGCCAGACACAAAAGGCCACATACCGTATGATTCCATGTACATGAAATGCCCAGAATTGACAAATCCATAGAGGCAGAAAGTAGATTAATGATTGCCAGGAACTGGAGGAAAGAATTGGAGAGTGACTGCTAAAAGGCCCCAGCTTTCTTCATGGGATGAAGAAAATGTTTTGGAATTAGATTGTGGTGGTGGTTGTACAACTTGTAGCGATACCAAAAACCACTGAATGCTATGCTTTAAAAAGGATAATTTTTATATTATGTGAATCATATCTCAAAAAATAATAATTTTGTTAGTATTTATAAATAATTTTAAAAGGCTCTGAGAATTGACATATGTTTGATATTATGCTGAACAATAAAATTAAGAGGAATTTTCTTAGGAATTTACTGGCACACCTAAAATGGTAAAAAGTGTAAAGAAAATATACTACTAGGTAGACAAGTAGTTCAATTCTACATTTTTTGGCTACTGACCCACTTCCATCTCCCACTCCCAAAATTGCCTAAACTATTGACTTTATTTGAATGACACTTCTGGAACTCCTTCCAGATTGTCAAACAATTATTACATTTACAGCAAAAATATACAGTAATTACATTTCTCTCATGCTTCTTATTTTACTTTGCTTTGACATCCATTTTATTGTGCCTAAGCATTTTTTCTCAACATTTTATTTTGAAAGTTTTCAAGTGTGTAGCAAACTTTAAAGAATTTAACTATGAACCTTTTACTTGCTACTTAGATTCTACCATTATAAATTTTATACTTTATCATATGTCTATCCTTATATCCATCTATCTATCCATCTTTGTGTACATTTCAGACGAAATTACAGATATTAAACTTCCTCTTAAATACTTTGTCATGCATACTAATTTATAGTTCAATACTTGTCTGTTTTTTCTTTCAAGATGAAATTTACAAAGAAAAGCAGAAATCATAAGTGTGCATTTGCTGACTTTTCACACATGCTTGCCCATGTGACCCAAACCCCTGTCAAAACAGAATATATATTATTACCCCAGAAAATTCTCTTGTGCTGCTTCCCATTTAATCTCTACTCCTGACTCCCAAGATTAATCTTCTTCCATAGATTAATTTTACCTGTTCTAGAACTTTATATAAATGAAACAGTGCTTAATGTACCATTTTATATAAGACTTCTAGTATTCAGTGTAATTGAAGTTCTTTCATATTGTTATATATGCCATCAGAGCATTCATTTTTTATTGCCAAATAGTACTTCATTGTATAAATATACCATATTTTGCTTACCCACTCTATTGCTGGGTATCTGGACTGTTTCTAATTTAGTCCACTATGAATAATGCTGTTATAGACATTCTTATATAAATCTTTTTGTAGACATTTTATTTTCTCTCAGGAGTAGAGGTGAATACTAATTTTATGAAACTGCCAGAACTTTTTCCAAAATTGTACAATTTTACACTCCCACCAACAGTGTATGAATATCCTAGTTGCTTCACATCTTTGCTAGCCTTATGTGTTTTTGGTCTTTTAAACTCTATCCATTATGGTGGCGTTGTAGTGGTATTTGCATTGCATTGGACTATCGATTATATTTCTTCTGCACTTGATACTAAGCTCCATGAAAATCAGGGTAATCAGCTATACTCTTCCCTCAGTGCCTGTCATTGCTCTTTCAGTGTAGAAGGTATGGAATGAATATGAAATGAGGACAATGAATGAATGTTTTGATACCTAGATTTGGGAATTTGAACAAAAAAAATAACTGAGACCATAGAAGTTTATATAGTTAAATTTGACCGGAAAGATTATTTATTTGAATTGAAAATTATTTTATGGGACTTGGGGTAAAGCTCAATAGTGTGCTTAGTAACAAGGCCTTGGGCTCAATTCCCAGCACCCTCAAATATAAATGCGCACACACACACACACACACACAGGAACACATATATATATACACACACACATACATATATATTTACTTTTATACTAATCACACATTGTGTTAACCAGTATTCTGTTGCTGGACAAATAGTTGAGAAAATGAACATAGAGAAGGAAAGACTTATTTTGGCTCATAGTTTCAGAGACTTCAGTTCATTGTCAGCTGATCCCATTTTTTCTGGATCTATAGTAGGCAGTACAGCACAGAGGAAGGGAATGGTAGAGCAAAAGCTGCTTACCTCATAGCAGCCAGAAAAGGGGGTGGGGGAGAAAGAGAGAGAGAGAAAGAGAAAGAGTAAGAGTATGAATGAGATGTACTCTTTCAGGATATGCCCTTAGTGACTACTTCCTCCAACTAGGCCCCCCCTCCTACCATGGCTACCACCTCCCAATAATGCATTCAGCTATCAGTAGATAAATCTACTTATGAGATTAGATCCTTCATGATCCAGTCACTTCCCAAAAGCACCACTCTGAATATTACTGCACTGGGGGCCAAGCCTTTAACAAATGAACCTTTGGGGGACATTCCAGATCCAAATTATAACACATTTATACTGTTGATTTTTCTTAGGCACAAATGATGCAAAATGTGCACCTGGCTCCAGAGACAGATGATGATGATCTTTATTCTGGTTATAATGACTACAATCCAATCTATGATACTGAGGTAAAAAAACAACAAACTTTTTTTTTATATTAGTCTTTTGTGAACCAGCTCAGTTGATTTATGAAGACTTTGGATTTGAGGGTTTTCTGCTTTTTTATGCTTTAGATTAAGTAAGTTGACTTAAAAATCTAGAAAAGTGCTATTAGTGAAGATTCTATTAATTCTGCCAATAATAATTATTGTAGCAGAAGGGAAGATCATGAGAAATGTTATATAAATGAATGAAGATGAGTTACATACTTCTATTTTTCATCACTATCTGAAAGTATAAATTAAAAGGACTTAAATCATCTGAAAATACCTAAAACCAGGGTTTTTTTGTTTGTTTATTTGTTTTAGTGTCCTAAGTTTGAAGTGTCATGGAGTTAGCTGTAATAATAACAGATGCAATGTAACTTAATTACTTGAAACTGTTGCTTAAGATGATCACAGAATATATAGTTTGTCAAGGTACAAAGAAAAAGTCACAAAAGTTGTGTTTGGTGTTTGTTATTAGAGAATTTGTTGACCATTTTTTCTAGTTTGTCATTTAGTTAAATTTATTGAGCTTATTTTTTACTTTTTTTGGTTGTCAGCAAACCTTTATTTTATTTATATTTATATATGTTGCTGAGAATTGAACCCAGTGCTTCACACAAGCTAGGCAAGCGCTCTGCCACTGAACCACAACCCCAGCCCTTACTGAGCTTATCAAATTTTGTGAGTAGTTCAAGAATCTTAGAAGACATCTTTTTACCAAAAGTTCTGTCAAAGTAGAAGTATAATTAATTATATTGGAGGTTACCTTTGACTTTATATTTTATACAAAAGTTCCCAGTTTTTGTGACTGAACTTTGTGTACTTTAATTTTCTGTAGTTGATATGGAAGGTTATAAAGATAATTTAAATTAAAAGTTGAAGAATGCTTATAATAAAATCATGTTTAAAGTGCAGTGTATTAATATCCTGTTTACATGAACATTTCATGTTGATTTTCTGCAGACTTTAAAAAAAGTTAATTGTGACTCCATTTTACATGTATTATTTATTTTTTAATACTGAACAAGTATATTAGTCTGTTTCTTATTGCTATAACAAAATACTTGAGACTTGGTAATATATAAAGAAAAATTATCTCAGTTTTGGAGATTGAAAGTCTCAAGATCAGGCAGTTCCATCTGTTGGTCCTCTGGTGAGGGTCCCTTGGGTTGCATCACAGCATGGTATTGTGATAGGAGCGGGTATAACAGGCCAGACCACAGGGTGAGACAAGAAGCCAGAGCAGAGAGAGAGAGAGAGAGGCTAGTTTTGTCTTCTTATAAGAACCTGTTCTCTTAGGAACTAACTCCACAAGACCTTCATAAATCCCTTTCAAGGGCAGCACCTCCAATGACCTAATTATCTCCTCCACCACTCAAAGATTCCATATCTTCAAAATCACCACACTGAGGATCAAACTTCCAACCTATGAACCTCTAGGGGAAAAACCACATTCAAACCATAGCTGCAGGTTTATTTTTGTGGGAAGTAAATTAGAATAAATTAAAGGCAAGTATGAGAGTTGTACTAAAGCGCATCTGAATGATTACAGCCAGATTGTGTTCTATAAATAGGAAATGAAGTCTTGTTAAAAGATTGGCAGTTGGTAAAACTGGGTGCTTTTTAGAGAGCTTAAAAAATGGCATTTTGTTTGGGAAACTTAGGAACAATTGTATCTCTGACCTTGACTAGTACTTCTTTCCTCAGATTTTCTGAGGGGAAAATACAGGTCACGAATCAGAAAAGCATAATAACTTATTTCAGCTGAGATGGTTCCATGACAGAACAGGTTGGACTCAGTGGAGTCCTCCATGGAGCCAGCTAGGTTAACTTCAGTCTGAATCTCAGACTTTTCCTGTCTAGTGAGATGCAAAGGTTTTTTTACTTGAGCAGATGGAAACAGAATAATAGAAAATGTGTGCCTCCTTGCTTGTAGAAAATATGCCCTTTTCTGTCCTGGGACTTTCTCAGGTAGGAGTGGTAGCATGACCCTAGCATATGGAAAAAGAGAGAGAGGAAAAGGAAGGGAGGGAGGGGGCGAGAGAGGGAGAGAGAGAGAGAGAGAGAGAGAGAGAGAGAGAGAGAGAGAGAGGGAGATGAATCTCTTCTTACATTCTTACTGCTGTAGCTACTAGGAAGAGAGGAAGGGTCATATCCTGTATGTGCCATCTTTTAAACAGGCATTATGATACTGACCTTTTGGATAATACTCAATAAAATGCCCTTAAAATTAACTAACATAACATCAGTACTCTTAGTAGGAAAGGAAGTAGCCTTGATATTTGGGGAAAGATTTGAGGACAGGAGTGCTTGAGTCCCAACCCTGATGTCAGCATCAAGGATAAGATGAATTATAGAGTATCCTGAACACCAGAGGAGCTTAAACTTTTTTTTTTTCCAATTCTCTTTTTATTTTGAATGTTAAATTTGCCTTTTCATTTTAGGAATTGGAGAATGATACAGGTTTTCAGCAAGCAGTAAGAACAAGTCATGGCAGAAGACCTCCTGTAAGTGAAATTTTAAAAAATGGTAAAAATCACATATCATACAATTTATCATCTTAACTATCTTGAAACATAAAGATCAGTAGTGTTAAGTATATTCACATTCCTGTGAAACAGGTCTTCAGAATTTTTTCATCTTGTAAATATGAAACTCTGTCTATTAAACAACAATGCCCTGTCTTCTCCCCTTTCCTAAATCCCCAATAACCACCATTTTGCTTTCTATTTCTCTGAATTTTAGTACTCTGGGTACCTAACATAAGTGAAATCATGGAGTTTTTATGTTTCGAGACTGACTTCTTTCACTTAAGATAATGTCCTCAAGTCTTATCCATGTTGTAGCATGTGACAGGATTTCCTCTTTTTAAAGGTTTCTACTATATTTATGTACCATATTTTGTTTGTCCATTCATCTGTCAATGGAGAATTGTCTATTTTTGATATTGAATTTTAGGAGTTCTTTATATATTTTGGATATTAATTAATTAGATACACAATTTGAAGATATTTTTCTTATCCTGTAAGTTGCATTTTCATGCTGTTGATAGTATGTATTCTTTGATGTGCAAAGGTTTTTAGTTGATGTAGTTCCACTTGTCTATTTTTGTTTTTGTTGCTTATGTGTTTGGTGTCATATTCTAGAAATCATTGCCACAATTAATTCCATGAAGCTTTTCTGCTGTATTTTCTTTTAGGAGTTTTGTAGATTATAGAAGACCTTAGATTTAGGCCTTCGACCTATTTTGAGTTACTTTTTTGTATTTGTGTAATGTAAGTGTCTAACTCTGTTCTTTTACATATGGATATCTGGTTTGCCCAGTACCATTTGTTGAAAAGATTGTCCTTTCCCTATTTAATAGTCTTGGCATCCTTGTTAAAGATCATTTGACCATATATGGAAGGGTTTATTTCTACGGTTTCTTCTGTTTCCTTAATCTGTCTTTATGCCAGTACCGCACTGTTTTGATTACTATACTTTGTAATGTTTTGGAATCAGGCAT
Organism: Sciurus carolinensis; assembly: GCF_902686445.1. Lineage (NCBI taxonomy): Eukaryota > Metazoa > Chordata > Mammalia > Rodentia > Sciuridae > Sciurus > Sciurus carolinensis. The sequence continues at coordinate 85,882,897 of NC_062217.1, read as the reverse complement.
TGTGAGTCTGATAACTTTGTTCCTCATTTTCAGAATTGTTTTAACTTCTTAGGGACCCTTGATATTTCATATGAATTTCAGGATAAATTTTTCTATTTCAACAAAAACAATGTTAGAATTTTGATAGAGATTAGGTTGAATCTGTGTATCATCTTAACAACATCTTAACAACATGTAGTCTTCCAATTCATGAAATTTTGATGTCTTTTTCATTTATTTGCATCACCTTTAGTTTCCTTCACCATTGTTTTGTAGATTTCAGTGTACCCAATAAGTGAATTTTAAATTTTTCTTATTTTTATTTGACATATTTTATTAGTCAGTTTTCCCTTATTGAAATGAAATACCTGAAACAGGTCAACTTTGTAAAAGTCTGGGAGCTAAAAGAACTAAGCATGGTACAGGATCTGGTGAGGGCTCCATGGTACATTGCAGAACATGGGTGGGAGGAAGTATCCCATCTTGAAAAGGAAGCTAGAGAAGAATTTAGGGATTAGGCTCAGACTTTTTAAACTACTTACTCTTGTGAGAACTCACTTTCGGAGACCAGTATTCCCCTCTGGCAGCAGAACTCCAATGACTTCTCACTGGGCCTCCTTAGAGGTTCCACATTGTCTCCTAGTACTGCCACTTTGGGAACCATGCCCCCAACACATGAAACTGTAGATGTTCAGAGACGAGGTTCACTGAGGTTGAGGACGAATGACACCTACCTTACCTAGTGCGTTTACTCAGGCGTAGGAGACCAGGCTCTGGAGGCACAGATCTAATTTTATTTAGGGTTGTACAGGATATATATATATATATATATATATATAGAGAGAGAGAGAGAGAGAGAGAGAGAGAGAGAGGCACATTATCCAATCAGGTTAACATGCTTGTTAAAGTATAACAGAGTCAGTCTATAGGTGAACTATACGTAGAGGTCGTGTAAACAAACCAAGCATGCCTAAGCAATTCTGCCCAGCAATAGGTCTGAGACCAAGGACTGCAGGGAAGGTAAGCTCCTGCACACAGCATGAGGCAGGGCAGCGTGGGTGAGCTCACATCACAGCTTTCTGGGATGCATGACAGAGCGAGGCCTCCCCTCAGCTCAAACTCAGCCTCAACAGCTGCAAAGATCTTCATTCATTGGCGAGTCTATACTATTACCTCAGTTTCTCTGTTCAGACTGTTTGGCTTACTTAGACCATGGTGTCAGCGACTGCTGTCAGATAAGCTTGAGAAATATTCCCTACATGAAACCACATTCAAACCATAGCACATTTAATAGTTGTACACATAATTTTAAAGTATGTTAAATCAAAGGGTTTCTTTATGTTTTTGAAAATATAAGTGTTGTATATGTAAAACCTCAGAATATGTTTTCCTGAAACATTATTTTAAAAATATTTGCCTTTCTACTTTTTAAAGTGACAGAAATATTATTCCTTCAAAATATTGGGTCTTAATATCTATATTGCTTCCTTCTTATATTAATGATTCCCCATTGATTAATCTTCCACTGGTATATAAATTGCTAGTTATTATGTCATGTGAAGCATAGGTATGTGTTTTCCGTGGTACACAAAATCTGCCAAGCTTATTTTATAGTCAAAAATAATCAAGGCTGGGACTAAGTAAAGTAGTGAAGCATTGGAAGTTTTCTCTCTAATGATCTCTGCCTAACATTCTTTTTAAAAATGACTTTTCTCTCCCTGCATTATAGCAGCTATTTTCAACTGGGGGCAGTTTTGGCCTACCCCCACCTCCGGGGACAAGTAGCAATATTTGGAGATAATTTTGGTTGTTGTAGCCTGAGTGGGTGCTGTTAGTATATAGTGGGTAGCAGCCACAGATGCTATTAAACATCCTGTAATGCATAGGTCGGTTGCCCTAATAAAGAATTAACCACCCTAAAAGGTCAGTACTGCCAAGGTTGGGAAACCCTGATGCAGCAACTCCTCTGCTTTAAAATGAGGTGCCCTTCTGTTTTTTTCTTCCTTTACTTTTTTTTTTTTTTTTTTCATTCTTCTATCTTCCCTGGCACACAGTCTAATTTAGTAAAAAATCAATGATTAGTATTAGACCATTTAACTTGAAAAGAATCTTGGTGAGTAGTTTGCCCCATCTCATTTAGTGTAAATGAATTTAGCATAGTTCCCTGAAATGAGTTTGCCTAGTTGTATAGGTCAGGGTCCTCCGTAAGACTTCCCTCATTTCTCAGAGCAGTTGCAAGCAAAGTCAAGGGTTCCCAGCATTACCTTCAGGTGTAATAATTCTCTGGAATGACTCATAGAACTCAGTAAAATCTATTATACTTCAAGTTTATTGCAAGGGAAGGATACAGATTAAAATCTGCCAAGGGAAGGAGGTGTATAGGACAGAATCTGAGAGTAGTCCACACGTAGAGCTTCTGATTATCCTCTCTCTGTGGAGCCAGGGGCGGTGATAACTCTTTTTGGCCACTGTTTCTGACAGTACTCACAAAATACTGCCAACTAGGGAAGTCTACCCAAGATTTCGATGTCCCAAAATTTGATGGAACTTAATCACATACTGCTCCTGTAGCTGCCCTTTGGGCTCCAGCCCCTCCTAGAGGTCCAGATTGGTATCTCTGGAAAGTGAAAACTGATATGTCCCAGTGCTCCTACCATAGATCAATTGTTAGATCTTCCAGTGATCAAGGCCCCCAGGCAAACAAAAACATTCCTATCAAGCATATAGGGGCCTGGAGATCACCTCCCGGTAGCCAAGAGAAAAGACCAGACATCTCTCTGGGTAAAGTCAATTCTTCACTACATATTCCACAGCTGGTATTTTAGTTTTAAGGTTACTTTTGTAATTTTGCCAGATTGACTGCTTTAAGTCAGCTTTAAGGTGTTGTTATGATCAGAATACCTGACAAGAAAAACTTACAGGAAGGTAAATTTATTTGGGGCTCATGGTTTTAGAAATCTCAGTCCATAGGTGAATAACTTTATTGCTCTAGGCAAGGTGAGGCAGCAGTCATGGAGGAAGAGCCCCGTAGAGGAAAGATTCTCAACTTATGGCAGGGTCAGAAAGCAGAGCGAGAGAAGGGGGCCACAGAAAAGATGCACCTTTCCAGGACATGTCCCCCACCCCTCAAATGACCTACCTCCTTCAGCCATGCCTCATCTGCCTATAATTACCACCAATCTGTTCAATCATTTTACCTCTATATTTCTGCAGAAATACAGGAGCTTTTGGGGGCACCTTATATCAAAACCATTGACCCTTCAAAAATCTTAAAAAGTGACTTCAGAGATCATTATTTTACAGATGAGAAAACTTAAGCCTGGAAAAACCAAGGTCTCATTTTTGTGTGAACTGGGATATAGTTTGGCTTTCTTTCTTTTTAATGTTAATTATTTTTTGGTGTCTTTTAATTTGTTCTTTCTAGAGATACATGACAGTAGAATGTATTTTGACATGTTATACATACATTATTCTAATTAGGATCCCATTCTTGTGCTTCTACATGATGTGGAGTTTTGCTGGTTGTGTTTCATATATGAACTTAGGAAAGTTATGTCTGATTCATTCTACTGTCTTTTCTGTTCCCATCCTCCCTCCCTTCCCTTCATTCCCCTTTGTCTAATCCAGTGAAGAACTTAGCTTTCTTCATCTTCTGTTGAATGATTTCATCACACCCTACATAGTATAAGTTTTAAATGAAAAGATCCTAGACTTAAGAAGAATAAAATTCTTGCTAGCTCATATCATCTGAAGGAAAATAAAATAGACAAATAGATATTACAAGGCATAATGTAATAAGTTATAAAAAAGAATATAAATTGCTGTGGGACCATGAAAAGAGGTTATTTTCCAGTAGTTGGGACAATTAGAAGATGTTTCTTAAAAGATAAAATAAGAATTGAATATTAAAGGATCTGTGAAATTGAGACTGACCTTGAGATATAGGAGGAAGGGCACTGCAGGTGAGGGGCAAAGTGACAAAGGGAAGAGGTGGTGTAGGAGCCTGTCAGTGAGGACAACAAAGAACAACAACAGCAAAACAGCTGTCGTCATCAGGTGATCCTTAAAACACAATAATGTTCTCTTTCCCTCAGTTTGTTCTCAAGGAAAAAGTTGTGGAAACCTGTATCCTTTTCTTCTAGCCTTTCTAAGACCTGGAGCCAACTTTTTTAAGCATTGAGTTGTAAGCCCTGCAGTATTAAAATACCTGCCCACAAGAAGGCAAAGACCCAATGATTAAAGTTCATGTAACAACTTCATGTGTTCACACCTATAATTCAGACATCTGTTCTACTACAAAATTAATAGATATATATTTTTCCATATTTTCCCGTCTTGATATGTTAATTATTATTCAGTTCAAAATTTTTTTCACTTTATATGGCATTTTCTTCATTGACCCATTGGTTATTTGAAGTACATTTCTTAATTTCTAAAATGTTCTAATGTCTTTGTTTTAAATTGTTTTTTAGCTTTATTCTAGGGAACATAATCTATAACATAAACAATTCTTTGAAATGTATTAATATCCTCCAAAGTGCATTTTCAAGGAATGTATATTCTGCAGTTGATAAGTATAATATATAGTACAATGTATAATTAAGTCAAGTATGTTAAGAATTTTATTTAGGTGTTCTGTATTTTTAATTTTTTTTCTACTGATTCTGTTATTAATGGAAAGTACAAGCAAATCTTGCACTATTGTTGAAGATTTGTCTATATCTCTTTTGTTTTTTTGCAGAAGATATTTAGAATTGTTACATCTATTTGTCAAATTGAGCCTTTTACTGTTGTGAAATATTTTTATTTCTAGTAATGCTTTTTGTCTATTTAGTCAGATGTTAATATATTGATATAGTTATATAAGCTCTCTTGTGTCAAGTATTTACATCACGTCTTTCCCATTTTTTACTTCCAACTTTTCTAAATCCATGTTTAAGACGTATCTCAATAGCAACATGTAATTGGGTTCTAGTTTTTTTAAAAAAATCTGTCTTATTTTATTGAAACATCTTATTTACATTTAGTGAAAATACTGAGTTTAAATTTTATTGTTTATTTCTTTTTTTCCTGCTTCTTTGAAGTTTCTCTCTCTTTTTACCTTCATTATTGGTTTTTACTATTCCATTTCCCTCTTCTGTTATCTTGCTAGTTTATATTCTTTAACCATTCTTTTGGTGTTTTCCTAAACATTAAAATACTCTTTAACTTATGAAAATCTTTTATAAACTAGTAGTTTTACTCCTTTCTAGATAATGCCAGAATGTTACACTATTTTCTACCATTTATTTAATAATTACCATTTATTGTTTTGTTGTTGTTGTTCTCTACTGACTTGTCAATCTTGTCTTTTAACTCATTGAACATATCAAGCATGGTTATGTTAAAGTCTATGTATTTCCATTACAGGTATCCCCATCTGGATTTCTTTTCATTTGTGTTTCTTGTATTTTTTTTTTTTTTTTTTTGTTAGTTTTGCTTCCTGCATGTCTGGTTCTTTTTTTAAATATTTTTTTCAATACCTTTATTTTATTTATTTATCTGTATGTAACGCTGAGGCTAGAACCCAGTGCCTCACACATGCAAGGCAAGCGCTCCACCACTGAGCTTCAACCCCAGCCTCTGTTTTTTTTGTGATTGAATGCCAGATGTTGTAAATGAAAAATTATAGAGGTAATTTATTGCTCTATGTCTCTGCTGTCCAGTATGATAGACACTAGCCACATGTAACCATTTATTTGAAATGAAAAATTCAGACCCCTCTTACAGTAGTCACATTTCAAATACTCAGTAGTCTTGTGTGGCTAGTGGCTATTGCAGATATAGAGCTTTTTAATACTGCAGAAAGTTCTGTTAGATAGAACAGCACTCAGAAACTTAGAGATTAATTTACTTTTACTTATGACCCTAGCAGCACAAGAAATCTCTGGCCATCTTAGTCCAGTTAGATTTGAGATGATTCTAAGTTGGACTTCAGCCCTTAAGAAGGCTGGTATACTTCTATTTACCTTTCTGCCTGAGGGTATAGTCTTTGGAGATGCAAGCTAGATCCTGGAGGATTACCAGGGCTGCCTCCTTGGCAGGCCCTCAACTCCAGTGTTTATCCCCTTAGACTATGAGCCTTTCAAAAACTATGCTGAGCTTCTCATCCAGGCCTTTGGAATGAACAGATGCCTGTAGGAGAAAAATAGCCCAAATGCAGGTTCACCTCTCTAGTCTTCCCTTCTCTTCCTTATTTTGAGACCCTGTAATTCTTCAGTCTTGATGATTCTCTAGTACATTTAAACAATTAAAAAAAAATGTTTTTGTCCCTAGCCTTTTTAGCTATTTTTAGTGAGAAGGTTTTTTTTTAAAGCAGTAGTCTACCATAGCCAGAAGTAGAATTCCTCCTTGAATTATATTTAAATATGTCAAACAAATAAGCCTAACAACTAACCTGTTTAGCACACTTTCACATGGTCCTATTTGATTCACTACAATTTTGTCATCAATATACTTTATATACAAAGGTAAGCAAATTTAGATTTGAAGAATTGGGATTTAAACCCAGATTCTTAGACTTCAAAACCTGTGTCTGTTGTGTGGGCTAGTGGCTATCAGTACTAATGCAGTAAATGTTGGATACATGAAAGCATGAAAACAGATCCTCTTCTTTTTGATGGTGGTGCTGGGGATTGAATCCAGGGCCTTGTACTTGTGAAGCAAGCATTCTACCAGCTGAGCTATATCCCCAGCCCACATCCTTCTTATTAGTACCTTAGGTCATTCTAAAGTCCCCTTTTTTTAAAAAATGAATTTCAAAATAAGTCTCTTTCTCAATACTTAAAATAACTGAGCTCCCTAATATTAAGATAGAAATATTTAGAAGAAATTATTCTAAATATTACATAAATACTTCCTTATCGATGAGTCTGTATTTTCCATTTCTTTCCCAATTTCTATTTTATAGCTTAATCAGAATTCTGTTAACTGTGTTGTTTTTCCTCCCCAAGATAACTGCTAAAATACCAAGCACGGCAGTTACTAGACCTATAGCTACTGGATATGGGGTAGGTTTTTGTAAGCTGCAAATATTAAGATACTTTTTCTTATACTAAGTTCACTTTAGTCAGTTCTAAAGAATTTTGGGCTATCTTTCACTTCATGAACCAGGTGTAGTTTCCATTTTGGATAGTTATGAGGATAGTTAAGAACATTTAAAAAGTCTAATTTGATTAATAGCTTTGAACATTTAGACATTTTGACTTTAAATATATCAAAATATTTTCCTGCCTTTCTATTTGTAAACCTTATATTGGTTGCTTAAATTGTGTTCATTTTCTATCTAGTATAACCAAGTCTCATGTATATTCCATTCATATAGTTTATGTGAAGTTAGATGTTATATAAATGTAATATTGTTGATAATTATTTAAAAAACTTACCAATTAATAAATGAAGAAATAAAATTTAAGAAAAGTGTTTCAGAGGCATATACTTTGGTCTTGCCTTAGAGATCTTTGGAGGAAAGATACTCTATAAAACTCTATAAAATCAATAAATCTTTATATCTTGTCCAAATTATCTATAAGTTGAATGCCTTAACTTATATAAAATAAGAGAGGAAGGGATAAAAAATGGAAGCACATGGTGAAATAGCATTTCCCAGTCCTTATGATAACATTTTCTAAGGGGTCAGAAAGATGGCTTCAGAACCCAGAGGCCCAGGGTACTTACCTTCATAATGACCCCTTATGTGAACCTTTTACATAATGTAACTAACATTATGTCATATGGAACATACTTTCATTAATCATTCTGAACATTTATTCATAAATTTGGTTTTTAGTGTTGTTTCAGAGTAAGAGACAGCAAACTTTTTCTGTGAAGGGCCAGATATTTTAGGCTTTACAGGTTATGTGGTCTTTGTCATAGCTCTTCATCCACCTGTTTTGTAATGCAAAAGCAGCCATAGACAGTGTGTAAATGGATGGAGTTTGACTGTGTTCCAATTAAACTTTATAAAGGCGGTGTGTTGTAGTTTGCTGACTTCTGATTTTAGAGTATCACAGTTTGATCTAATACCTTCAGGTGATAAATGGAAAAAATTTATGTGTAAGTTTATTCCCCAATAGAATGAAGAAAAAAATTTTAAAGAAAACATCTATAACTTGGTTTTAAAAAATAAAGGTAGCTGTATTTAGGAACCTTTTTAACCATCTTTTCTATTTATTAGTCCAAGACATCCCTGACGTCATCAATGGGAAGACCAATGACAGGGGCTATTCAGGTATCTCTGCTATATGGTTGTTGATTTTTTTGCCATTCTCATGACTTGGAATTTATACCAGAGATTCCCCCTCTCTCTATTATATATTTAAAAATGCTAAGCTATTACTTATATAGTGAGCCTGATTCTTAAAATTGTGGATTAAAGTTTGTGTTCAAAGATTGTTCTAAATCTTTGGATTCATGTATTGAGGTCTCAAGTGAAAACCTATTGGAGAGTAGATATAGAAATGTTGGTAGTTTGTATATATGATGTGTATGCTGAGACCTGTTTTTCCTGTGTTACCATTTTCAATAATTTGTGTCATGTGCTATAAATAAGAGATCAGCCAGAAGTAGAGAGTAGCTAAATAATAAGTTAATTATTTTTTTTCTTTTCAAACAGAGAAACTGAGTTAGACCAAAGAATAGAAACTTTATAGGTGAAAGAGAAAATAGGATTGATACATGAAGGGACAGAAGTAATGAATAAGCAGATAGTAATTACAGTCGGGGCTGTATTAAGATATGTGTCATGTATAGAATTGTAAATAGGAGGTAGATCTTGTTGGAGAATACTTTTTAAATAATTCCTATTCTTTGAAGGATGGAGTTACTAGACCCATGACAGCAGTGAGAGCAGCAGGTTTTACCAAAGCATCTTTGAGAGGTTTGTTACATAATCTCTATAATAATTTTTTTCAGATACTTTAATTTTTTACTGCTTTTGTATATGTTAATGTCTCATTTTTATTTTATTTTATTTTATTTTATTTTTTTAACTCATCTGCATTTATTACTTTTTAAGCAGAATGCTGACTTGGGTACTATGTATTTCCATTCACAAGCCTTACTGAGTTACTTTTTGAACGGCTTTGCAACACATAGGGAGGTTTAAGTTTTGTTCTCTGAACACTTCTTTGGAAAACAAGCCCTGGAGAGTTCCTCCCACCCAGCAAGCTGGTTCAGTGTAACACACTTGGTTCATTTTTATTTTAAATAAAATCTGAACTGCCATTGATTATAATTGATCCTTATTTGAGGTATCATTAAGAGAGGAAGGGTCCATGCACAGTGTCGCATGCCTATAATCCCAGCAGCTCAGGAGGCTGAGGCAGGAAGATCTTGAATTCAAAGCTAGCCTCTGCAACTTAGCAAGGTCTTGGCAACTTAGCACGATCTTGTCTCTAAATAAAAAATAAAAGGGTTGGAATATGGCTCAGTGGTTAAGCACCCCTGGGTTAATCCCTGGTATTAAAACAACAAAAAAAGAAAGAAAAGAAAGAAAAAAAGAGGAAGGGGGTATTGAAATTGTTTTATAGCTCAGTTGGAGTGGTAATTAAAACCCTTTATGATTTATCACAATGTATTGATAAAATATGTGCATTTTATTTTATATAAGTTAGAACTTGGTTTAAAAAATGAAAGATGAAAATAGTATTTAATTACAGAAGCTACGGAACGATTAAGACATAAAATTATGATGTTATTGTTTATTACACCATTAAGGAAAATTAGAAAGCCATTATCAGATTATAACTCACCTGATCAATAATTTAGAGTTCATACTAGATAGAGGTAGAGGTCACTGTGGGGGAGAAAGTAAATGCTAAGAGACTATCTTTTATATGTTAACACACAAGTTTATTTACATAGTTTCATGTATGTTAATAATCTTACCAATTTTCTGACATAAAATATTTATGTAGACTTAATAAATGTTATTTCCATTTAACAAACGGAATCTAAATTATTTAATAAGTAGGTAAATGAAATAAGGGATAAAATTTCATATTTTGTTCAGTTTTTCTGGGTTACAAACTAAATATGAACTCTTGAATTGTGTCTCAGGCTCTGCATTTGACCCACTTGGTCAGTCAAGAGGCCCTGCTCCTCCTTTGGAAACCAAAAACGAAGATAGGTATGCAAGTCCTTATGTTGTCATTTTGTTATTGTTGCTGCATGTTTTTGATTTTTATTTTTCAGATGTGTAATTTAAAAAGTTTGTCCCAGCAGGACAGTAATCAAAACACCATCCCTAATTCTTGGAACTAGCAAATAAATCAAATCTAAGAATAGTCATGTGTGTTCTATGCAATTTTGTTGCAATATTATTTAACTTGATGATGTCTAAGTTTTATGGGTATCAGTAGTGATTCTCTCAAAGACCAAATGTGATTATAAATGTCATGATTATTATAAAAGGACATTTAAAAGAATAAATGAAGAGAACACATATCAAGTTAATCATATTATTGAGCAATTTAATTTGTGTGTGTGTCTGTGTCTATGTTTGGTGCTGGGGATTGAACTGAGGACCTTGCACTTGCCTACCACTGAGCTGCATCCTCAGTTGGAACAATATAATTTTTTATAGAATTAACTTAGTTTTGTGCTGTTGTCTAGACAGTAACTAAAAAAATGATAGTATACCGTATATTCAGCTATATACTTAGTACTTGATGTGTGCAGGTACTGTTCCAAGTGTGTTACACATAAATATGGAATTTTTACTGTCACCAGTTAATAGAGGGGGAACAGAAATACAGAGCTCTTGACTTGCTAAGGCTAATAAAGAATATGACTCAGATTCAAACCCAGTTGTTTGGTTCCAGAGCTCATCTATTAACCAACTACACTGTTTTGCTTCTATATAATATATGGCTTAAAATGGTAATTCTTAAAGCCCATGTTTGGGGCTATTGTATAAGTTACTTAAGTTCCCTTTTTTGGCTAACAAGGAACTTCTGTACACATTCGTTTTATTTTGTACACTCATTAATGACAGCATGTTTGCTAATAAAAGTATATTCTTTTATTTAAGTATGTCATTTAGGATCTTTTCAGCTATAGACAACAGAAAACCAACTTAAAAGAACACATATAGTGAGAATTGTGGAGACAGGGCATTTCAAGGGAAGGTAAATTTAACTGCTCAATAACATTATCCCTGGTTCAGCTTCTTTTTGATTCTCTTGGCTTTTCCTAAGAGCCTGCCCATCATTATGCTGCCAGAAGAGTAGTAAGAGTTCAAAATTCTCTGTGTAATTGATAAAGTTCAGTGGCAGAAAGTTCCTAGTCCTAGTTCCTTTTTCTTTTTAACCCAATAGTTTGTTTTACTGTTACGTAGATTCTTTAGTCAAGTGGAACATTGTGATATCTGTGAGATAATGATGTAAATCAATACATGACAGTGTTAAAATATTAACATCTAGTTCCTTTTAAAAACAATGAAAATTTTTGCAGGAGCTCTCTATCCGAAGCAGATGTGCAGTGCATCATATGCCCATGGTTAAGCTGAATGCTAGAATAAGGAATGAGATACTCTAGACTGACTTAGGTTCCCTGTGCCAGGAAGAAGGGTGGGTGGCAGGTTCTTTTTAAGTAGATATCCAGCCATATCTGCATATAGTTTTCATTTTCTCCATATTTGTTAGGAACAGAATGGTTACTTTGAATGTCTTTCATAAAGTTCTCTTAAGAGTTTTTACATTAACATTTTTGGTTTAGTAATAATCTATACGTAACATTTAAAGACATTTATTAGATGTTTCAGACAACTAGAAAATAGCATTTAAATTTCATCGTAACTTTTATAAAAGTTTTATCTATTGTGTTCTTGCTCAGTTAGAATTTTAAAGATCTTAGAAAAACTAATAGAATTTACAGTCTTAGGCCCAGATTTCCCTAAAGAATATGATTCCATAGACATTAGAATAGCAAAATACATTTACTACTGTATTCTTTTAAAGACTTCATTTGTAGAGAGTTAAGACAACTATCATCCATTTGAATGTATCTGTAGTGAAATTTTATTAAAGGCAGAAGAAAGTAGTAGTAAAACATCAGTGTTATTTTGAAATGTGACTGATTTGGAGATAATTTGCTCTTTTTAAAAATATTGTTTGGTTGATTGTCGTGCTGGGGATTGAACCCAGGATTTTATTCTTCCTAGGAAAGTGCTCTACTGCTGAACTGGACCCATAGCCCTGGAATAATTTGCTCTTAACAAAGCCAGGATTTTAAAACTTATTTACCTTATTAGAATTTTTCTCTATAGCATCTTTCTAATAAGTAATTTTTTGGGGCGGACGTTCAGTTTTCCTAGCCATAAGGTAAAGTTTTCATTTACCACAGTATCAAAAAAAAAAATCTACTTCTCCTTTGTGGTAGTAATATAGTAGCAACAGTGGTGGAGTGCCCTAGTTGGGTCTGAATCCTGGCTCCATATCTTACTAACTTGAGCAAAATACTTAAATTTCACATAGTTTCCTTTTTAGTAACAGAAATAATGATAGTACTCGTGTCAAGTGCAAATATGAGGAGTAAACAAAATTTTTATAGTAAAGTATTTTGCTCTTAATATACTTGTGCTAAATAAACATTAGCTATTTTTACTATAATTATGAATAATTAATTGTATAATATATTTATCAAAACCAGCAATACCTTTGTTCTTTAATGCCATTTATACATTTGTCTTATCTGTCACCTGTTCTTAAAGAGCATGTTATGGACAGTATTAAAAGTAAATGCAATTTTAGTATAAATTATTATTAGTTGAATGATTTAAATTACACCTGCTTTTTTCTTCAACAGTCCAGAAGAAAAGATTAGACAATTAGAGAAGAAAGTAAATGAGTTGGTAGAAGAAAGCTGTATTGCTAACAGTTGTGGAGACTTAAAATTGGTAAGTTCATAAAGTAATAGGAATTGAAATTTATGAAGTGTGTAGAGATTATGTCTGCTCTGCTCTTTAAAATTCTGCTTTTTAAAATTCAATTTTTTAATATGCTTTGTTCTCATTACTTTGTCCTACCATATAAATATAATTTCTGTGACTCAGTTATCAGATTAATGCATACAATTAGAGAGAAATGTTCAATATAAAAACCTACTTTCATTGCTTGTAGAACTGGTGCTATTTTTATTTAGTTCTAAAAAAAGCAAAGTCTCTTATTGAATTTTTCTGTGGAAATCAATGTAATGTTCTTGACATTCTGAGTAGTACAGGAGCCAACCTAAGCATCTCTTGTAATATTGGGCAGCAGTTATCCTTTCACTTGTATTTTGAGTATCCCAGAAGAATGTTAAATAAGAAACAAAATCATATTTAAATTCCTACTTCACAAAATTGAATTAAAATACCTAAAAACTAAGAAATTGGGAGGAAAGAAAAGGTAAGTAGGTAGGCATGGTCAAACTCAAAAGGTGGTGGAAGGCATATGGCAGAGAATCTTGACATGGTGCAAATATACTCTACATACTCATGTTCATACTCTCTCCTCCTTTCTCAGAAAACCACACAGACAATTCTGTGATGGTGAGCGCCAGTTTAAACAAATATTCTGTGTTCTTTTTTTTTTTTTCAAGGAAATTTATGTAAGAGTACAGAGGGAAGTTTGTCTTGGAAAATGAATTCAGCCAACCTTCATGTTATAGTTCCCTAATGAATAAAAGTTGATGAATGCTCAGAATTGATTTTAAAAAATGTAAATATGATTTCAGGCCTTAGAAAAGGCAAAAGATGCAGGAAGAAAAGAGAGAGTCCTGGTGAGACAACGGGAACAAGTTACAACTCCAGAAAATATCAATTTGGATTTAACTTACTCAGTAAGTACTGAAATATCTGCCAAAAAAATTATTTTAGCCAAGATTTGTGAATTCCAAAGCCTTTTTTCTTTAGTAAATTTTTAAAACTTTGTTCACTGATACATAAAAACATTGTACATGTTAATGGGGTACCTTGTGATATTTTGATACATGTATACCTTGTGTAGTGTTTAATCAGATTAAGCACATCTGTCTCAAACATCATTTCTTTATGGCAAAACATTCAAACTTCTAGCTTTTTAAAACATACAATACATTATCATTACCTTTAACCATCCTACTGTTCAGTAACATGTCAGAATTTCTTACTTCTACCTAAAACTTTGTACCTGTTGATTAACCTCTCTCTGGCCTTCTGTCCCCACTAAAGTCTTTTTTTTTTCTTTTTGCCTTATCTCTTTTTTAAAAATAAATTTATACAGATTTTTTAAACTTTATTTTATTTATTTATTTTTATGTGGTGCTAAGGATCGAATGCAGTGCCTCACATGTGCTAGGCAAACGCTCTACCACTGAGCCACACCCCAGCCCTTGCCTTATCTCTTATTTTTAAAATCTGATTATTTTTTAGATACCCAGAATCAAATAGATAATAATCTCTAATTCATGAGACACTCATCTTTTCTTGTACAAAGATCTCTTATTATTCAATTAACTGTTTTTTAATGGTTTAATAATTGCAAACTCACTATCCAATGGCTGTACGGCTTGAAGATTGTTAATATTCATGCTCAGTTAGGATGGTTATCTTAATGAGATTCTCAGGTAGACATTTGGGTCAGTGATTTTCAAGGATTTCAAATAAATAAGATAATGTTTTGTGAGAGTAGTGAAAATATATTTAATTTTATTTATTTATTTATTTATTTATTTTTTATTATTGTACACAAATGGGATACATGTTGTTTCTCTATTTGTACATGGCGTAAAGGCATACCATTTGTGTAATCATACATTTACATAGGGTAATGTTTGATTCATTCTGTTATTTTTTCCCTTCCCCCCATCCCTCTTTTCCCTCTATACAGTCCTTCCTTCCTCCATTCTTGCCCTCCTCCCTAAACCTAACTCTAAACCTAACACTAACTCTTCCCACCCCACATTATGTGTCCTCATCCACTTATTAGCGATATCATTCTTCCTTTGGTTTTTGAGATTGGCTTATCTCACTTAGCATGATATTCTCCAGTTTCATCCATTTGCCTGCAAATGCCATAATTTTATCATTCTTTATGGCAGAGTAATATTCCATTGTATATATATACCACATTTTCTTTATCCATTCATCAATTGAAGGACATCTAGGTTGGTTCCACAATCTGGCTATTGTGAACTGAGCAGCTATGAACATTGATGTGGCTGTATCTCTGTAATATGCTGATTTTAAATCCTTTGGATATAGGCCAAGGAGTGGGATAGCTGGGTCAAATGGTGGTTCCATTCCAAGTTTTCTAAGGAGTCTCCACACTGCTTTCCAGAGTGGCTGCACTAATTTGCAGCCCCACCAGCAATGTATGAGTGTACCTTTCTCCCCACATCCTCGCCAACACCTGTTGTTGCTTGTATTCTTGATAATCGCCATTCTAATTGGGGTGAGAATGGAATCTTAGGGTGGTTTTGATTTGCATTGCTCTTATTACTAGAGAGGTTGAACATTTTTCCATATGTTTGTTGATTGCTTGTAGATCTTCTTCTGTGAAGTGTCTATTCATTTCCTTAGCCCATTTGTTGATTGGATTACTTACATTCTTGGTGTAGAGTTTTTTGAGTTCTTTATGGATTCTGGAGATTAGTGCTCCATCTGAAGTATGATTGGCAAAGATTTTCTCCCACTCTGTAGGCTCTTTCTTCGCATTGCTGATAGTTTCCTTTGCTGAGAGAAAGCTTTTTAGTTTGAATCTATCCCAGTTATTGATTCTTGCTTTTATTTCTTGTGCTATTGGAGTCCTGTTGAGGAAGTCTGGTCCTAAGCCGACATGTTGAAGCTCTGGACCTACTTTTTCTTCTATAAGATGCAAGGTCTCTGGTCTGATTCCGAGATCCTTAATCCATTTTGAGTTTAGTTTCGTGCATGGTGAGAGATATGGGTTTAGTTTCATTCTGTTGCATATGGATTTCCTAATTCTCCCAGCACCATTTGTTGAAGAGGCTATCTTTTCTCCATTGCATATTTTTGGCACCTTTGTCTAGTATGAGAAAATTGTATTTATTTGGGTTTGTGTCCGTGTCCTCTATTCTGTACCATTGATCCACCTTTCTATTTTGGTACCAATACCATGCCGTTTTTGTTACTATTGCTTTGTAGTAGAGTTGAAGATCTGGTATTGCGATACCCCCTGCTTCACTCTTTCTGCCAAGGATTGCTTTAGATATTCTGGGTTTTTTATTCTTCCAGATGAATTTCATAATTGCTTGCTCTATTTCTGTAAGGTACATCATTGGGATTTTAATTGGAATTGCATTGAATCTGTATAGCACTTTTGGTAGTATGGCCATTTTGACAATATTAATTCTTCCTATCCAAGAACATGGGAGATCTTTCCATCTTCTGAGGTTTTCTTTAATTTTGTTCTTTAGTGTTCTGTAGTTCTCATTGTAGAGGTCTTTCACCTCTTTTGTGAATTGATTCCCAAGTATTTTATTTTTTTCGAAGCTATTGTGAATGGGGTAGTTTTCCTAATTTCTCTTTCTGAAGATTCATCGCTTATGTATAGAAATGCCTTAGATTTATGTGCATTGATCTTATATCCCGCTACTTTACTGAATTCACTTATGAGATCTAACAGTTTTCTGGTGGAATTTCCTGGTTCCTCTAAGTATACAATCATATCATCAGCAAATAGGGATAGTTTGAGTTCTTCTTTTCCTATTCGTATCCCTTTAATTTCTTTGGTTTGTCTAATTGCTCTGGCTAGAGTTTCAAGGACGATATTGAATAGAAGTGGTGAAAGAGGGCATCCCTGCCTTGTTCCAGTTTTTAGAGGGAATGCTTTCAGTTTTTCACCATTTAGAATAATATTAGCCATGGGCTTAGCGTAGATGGCCTTTACAATGTTAAGGAATGTTCCCACTATCCCTGTTTTTTCTAGTGTTTTGAGCATGAAGGGATGCTGTATTTTATCAAATGCTTTTTCTGCATCTATCGAAATAATCATGTGATTCTTGACTTTAAGTCTATTGATATGGTGAATGACATTTATTGATTTCCTGATGTTGAACCAACCTTGCATCCCTGGGATGAAACCCACTTGATCATGGTGCACTATCTTTTTAATATGTTTTTGTATGTGATTTGCTAAAATTTTGTTGAGAATTTTTGCGTCGATGTTCATTAAGGATATTGGTCTGAAATTTTCTTTCCTCGATGTGTCTCTGTCTGGTTTAGGTATCAGGGTAATATTGGCTTCATAGAATGAGTTTGGGAGGGTTCCCTCCTCTTCTATTTTATGGAATACTTTGAGAAGTATTGGAATGAGCTCTTCTTTAAAAGTTTTGTAGAACTCGGCTGAGAACCCATCTCGTCCTGTACTTTTCTTTGTTGGTAGGCTTTTGATGACTTCTTCTATTTCATTACTTGAAATTGGTCTATTTAAATTGTGTATGTTCTCCTTGTTCAGTTTAGGCAATTCATAGGTCTCTAGAAACCTGTTGATGTCTTCGAAATTTTCTATTTTGTTGGAGTATAGATTTTCAAAATAGCTTCTAATTATGTTTTGTATTTCAATTGTGTCTGTTGTGATATTTCTTTGTTCATTCCGAATTTTAGTGATTTGGGTTTTCTCTCGTCTTCTCTTTGTTAGTGTGGCTAAAGGTTTATCAATTTTGTTTATTTTTTCGAAGAACCAACTATTTATTTTGTCAATTGTTTGTATTGTTTCTTTTGTTTCAATTTCGTTGATTTCAGCTCTGAGTTTAACTATTTCCTGTCTTCTACTACTTTTGGTGTTGGTCTGTTCTTCTTTTCTAGGGCTTTGAGCTGTAGTGTTAGGTCGTTTATTTTTTGAGTTTTACTTCTTTTATTAAATGCGCTCCATGAAATAAATCTTCCTCAAAGTACTGCTTTCATAGTGTCCCAGAGATTTTGATATGATGTTTCTTTGTTCTCGTTTACCTCTAAGAATTTTTTAATTTCCTTCCTAATATCTTCTGTTATCCATTCATCATATAATAGCATATTGTTTAATCTCCAGGTGTTGGAGTAGTTTCTGTTTTTTACTCTTTCATTTATTTCTAACTTCAATCCATTATGATCTGATAGAATACAAGGTAGTGTCTCTATCTTCTTGTATTTGCTGACATTAGCTTTGTGGCATAATATATGGTCTATTTTAGAGAAGGATCCATGTGCTGCTGAGAAGAAAGTGTATTCGCTCTTGGTTGGATGGCATATTCTATAAATGTCTGTTAAGTCTAAATTATTGATTGTGTTATTGAGATCTATGGTTTCTTTGTTCAATTTTTGTTTGGAAGATCTGTCCAGTGGTTAGAGAGGCGTGTTAAAATCACCTAGTATTATTGTGTTATGGTCTATTTGGTTTCTAAAATTTGAGAAGGATTTGTTTAACATACATGGATGAGCCACTGTTTGGGGCATAGATGTTTATGATTGTTATATCTTGCTGATTTATGCTTCCCTTAAGCAGTATGAAATGTCCTTCCTTATCCCTTCTGACTGACATTTGGCTTGAAGTCCACATTATCTGAAATGAGGATGGATACTCCAGCTTTTTTGCTGAGTCCATGTGCATGGTATGTTTTTCCCCATCCTTTCACCTTTAGTCTATGGGTATCTCTTTCTATGAGGTGAGTCTCTTGCAGGCAACATATTGTTGGATCTTTCTTTTAATCCAATCTGCCAGTCTATGTCTTTTGATTGATGAATTCAGGCCATTAACATTCAGGGTTATTATTGAGATATGATTTGTATTCCCGGTCATTTGGTTCATATTTAAAATTTTATTTATTTATTTATTTATTTTTTGACACATCTTGGTTCCTCCTTTATTTGACAGTTCCTTTAGGATAATTCCTCCCTTTGCTGATTTGCTTCTTTGTTTTTTATTTCTTCCTCATGGAATATTTTGCCGAGAATGTTCTGTAATGCTGGCTTTCTTTTTGTAAATTCTTTTAGCTTTTGTTTATCATGGAAAGATTTTATTTCATCGTCAAATTGGAAGGTAAGCTTTGCTGGGTATAAGATTCTTGGTTGGCATCCATTTTCTTTCAGAGCTTGAAAAATGTTGTTCCAGGCCCTTCTAGCTTTTAGGGTCTGGATTGAAAAATCTGCTGATATCCGTATTGGTTTCCCCCTGAATGTAATTTGGTTCTTTTCTCTCACAGCCTTTAGTTTTTTTTTTTTTTTTTTTTTTTTTTTTTTTTTTTTTCCGGTACTGGGGATCGAACTCAGGGCCTTGTGCTTACGAGGTAAGCACTCTACCAGCTGAGCTATCTCCCCAGCCCCCTCTCACAGCCTTTAAAATTCTGTCTTTATTTTGTATGTTAGGTATTTTCATTATAATGTGCCTTGGTGTGGGTCTGTTGTAATTTTGTGTATTTGGAGTCCTATAAGCCTCTTGAACTTGATTTTCCATTTCATTCTTCAGATTTGGGAAATTTTCTGATATTATTTCATTGAATAGATTGTTCATTCCTTTGGTTTGTTTCTCTAAGCCTTCCTCAATCCCAATAATTCTCAAATTTGGCCTTTTCATGATATCCCTAGTTCTTGGAGATTCTGTTCATGATTTCTTACCATCTTCTCTGTTTGTTCAACTTTGTTTTCGAGGTTAAATATTTTGTCTTCAATATCTGAAGTTCTGTCTTCCAGGTGTTCTATCCTATTGGTTATGCTTTCTATGGAGTTCTTAATTTGGTTTATTGTTTCCTTCATTTCAAGGATTTCTGTTTGGTTTTTTTTCAATATCTCTAACTCTTTATTGAAATGATCTTTTGCTTCCTGAATTTGCTCTTTTAACTGTCGATTGATGCGATCATTCAATGCCTGCATTTGCTCTTTCATCTCATCATTCAATGCCTGCATTTGCTCTTTCATCTCATTGTTTGCTTCCCTAATCATTTTAATTATGTACATTCTGAACTCCCTTTCTGTCATCTCTTCTGCCATGCTGTCGTTGGATTTTATTGATGTAACATCTAGATTTGTTTGGGGCATTTTTTTCCCTTGTTTTCTCATATTGTTCAGGAATCAGTGGGTCATTAAGATATTGTAGATTTCCTCTATCGACTTATAATGTCCCTGAAGATTGCTAGTATATCCCCTCTTATCCTTCAGTAGCCTGAAGTCTTGGAGGAAGTTGATAATGCGGAGCTCCACGAAGAAGCTGCCTCTCTAGGGTGGTGACCCTCAGGTGGCGTATATTCCCTGCTATTGGTCAGAGGTGTCTCCACTTGTTGACCAATGGTCATCCAACGGGGAACTAGGCTGCGGGCTGAGGCAAAGTCTATTTGTGCCTGTGTCTCTGGTTTAACCTCCCCTGTGGGAAAACCTCTCCTGGTAGGGAAGACTCACTCGGTGGGGACGTCTTGCTGGTCAGTTCCCCTCCTAGAGGTTCCCCTCAATCTACAACTACCGCCTAGGCTGGGCTGTCTTCCTCTGCAACGTTCCCAGGGGCCCGGACCTACCTCCTGGGCCTGGGAGCCTCACCCTTCGCAGGCAAGTCTCCTTAGGCTGCCTCTCCCAGATAATCTGCCCGCAGTCCTGGAAACTTCGCTCCGCCCCTAGGCGTGTCTCTGTGCGGCTCTTCCAGCAAGAAGCCACCTAGCTCCTGGGACCCTACTCTGCACCTAATCGCCAGGCTATGCGGCCCCTCCTCTGAGCCGCCACCTGGAGCCCTGTACAATAGCTCCGATACCCAGAGACCCGCCACACACCTCCTCCACTGGACAGCGGCCCGGTTTCCGTCGCAGTCACTAGGAGTCCAAGCAACTCACTTCATGTCTCCTCCTCCCGCCAACCTCCCGTAGCCCTAGGCAGTCACTCCAAGCCCAAGTGACCCGCCCTGTTCCTCCTCCTTCCCCTCGGGGTAGCCCCCCGGGTGTTCAGGGGCGGTGGCTCCGAGACCAAGTGACCCACCGTGCTCCTCCTGCAGGCAGGCCTCCGGTGTTCAGGAGCGGTCGCTTTGAGTGTAATCAACTCACCACTCGCCTCCTCCTCTGGCAACTGCCTGTGGCTCTGATGCAGTCACTCCTAGACCAAGCGACCCGCCATGCTTCTCTCTTCCTCCGGGCAACCCCCCAGTGTTCAGAAGCGATTACTCTGAGTCTAAACAGCTCACCACGCAGCTCCTCCTCAGGCAGCCGCCCGGAGCCCCAGTGGTTGCTCCGAGTCCAAGCGCTGTGCTGAGCTGCCTCCTCTACGATGATCCCAGTTGTCCGTGTTTACCGATCCAGTGGGGGGAGGGGCATCTCGCCGAGCAACTCCACTTCACAAATTCCCTGCGTTCCGGGGCTACCGCCCATCCAGGATGCCTCCTCAACGGGAGAGACTCACCCGGCGACTTTGAGTTGGTCCCAAGTCTCTTCACTATCTCCTGTTTTGAATCCTGGGTCCTGGAGCAACGTGAAATGCAGCCGCCCTCTAGGCTGCCATCTTGAAACTCCCCCAATATATTTAATTTCTAAGAAAACTTCTTTATTCTGAGAATTCCTTGTATAAAAGGATATATTGTCAGTGGGAAAAGTCTTCATATACTAAAGAAATTAAAAAAGGGGAATTTGAAATTTTAAAATATTAGATATTTACTACTTAGTTTTAAAAAATTCCATGAAATACTATAGGCAGTAATTTATTGTGGCAATATTTTTACCTGTAGGAACATGAAGTACTGTATCTTGATGACTTAAATTATAGTTTTGTACATAGAGCCATTACTGTGCAAATTCTTCTCTGGTATACTTTAGGGTTTAAGATATTTCCATGGTATGTTTAGTTTATATTTACTGAGAGAATTAATCCATTATCTTGTTTATTTCCTTTATCACCAGCAGCATTAACAATATACATTTATTCTTTGTAGGTTTTTCAGCTATTAATGGCAAATACTAAATTAAAATAGAGTACGTAGAAAATTAAGTGAAATTTAGAGGACAGCTGTTCATCTCTTAATGTTGTGGCTTATTTGGAATGCAAGATATTTCTTTTATGGACTTAATTTCCATATTGGTTGATTATCTTGATATAAGCAGGTTTGTTATATGATTTAAATCTCTAGATAGATCAGAAGTGAACGGGACCTAACATAATCATTGTATCAATCTTTTCTTCCTTAGGTTCTTTTCAACTTGGCCTGTCAGTATTCAGCTAATGAAATGTATGCTGAGGCACTAAACACATATCAAGTTATACTGAAAAACAAGATGTTTAGCAATGCGGGTAGGTATATATAATCAGTTCTCCCAATAGTCACAACTCTTTTATAGTATTAATTTACATCTCCCCACTTTATGCTTCCTTATAATGAAATGATCTATGCTCTAAGCAAATTTGTATTTATGATGGAGTCTCCTTCTTAGAGATACTATATATGACAATCCATACAAATACAAATGAAGATATATGGTTGGTATGAAGTATGCTACATAATGGTAAACACAAAATGTGTTCTGATACCACAAGTACAATGAGTCATGGCATCCCCAGCCACGTGTTTTACCATCTGTAAATATGTCCCAAGAGACTAGAGTTTATATTTAGCATTTACATTATACAAATTTTTAGTTGCAATATTAAAGTTTATCTGAATATCATTTCCTTTTAACATCATATTACAATGTGTGTGACATTTTTAAGTCTAATTTAAATTGTCTTATAGTCTCATTTTTGTTTTTAGCAGAATATACTATTCAGTTTTATAATGTAAGTCAGTTGTTTTCCAACCCTACTTTCAGGTGTCTACTATCTTAAGTTTCATTGACTCACAGAAGAAAGACTAGGGTGTGAATACATCAAACAGTATAACTGTTTTTAAGTTAGAATTTTAGGTAATGTCTAAAACTTTATAACTTAAGAACATCAGAATATGAATTAAGATCATCTACAATATCATAGAAAATGGAAAAAATGAGAATATACTTTCTTTTTAATTAGGGAGACTGAAAGTGAATATGGGAAATATTTACTTAAAGCAAAGAAATTATTCCAAAGCCATTAAATTCTACCGAATGGCCTTAGATCAAATCCCAAGTGTCCATAAAGAAATGAGGTAAGTGTACACACAGATAACTATAAAATTTAAGTGTTGTTTTTCAGAAACAAGGTAGATACATGTTCTGATCTTTGGTCAATGGGTTAAATATTTTGAAGTGTTTGTACCTGAGAGGTATTAGATTTGTGTTATCTGTGTAGTATTTTGCTCTATTCCCTTGTAACTACTTGTATACATTTGTACAGTGACAAGTTAAAGGTTAAAGGCATAATATGTGATCAAGTGAAATAAAACTAAGCTAATTGACCATTATAGAGATTAACCCTGCAAACCATTAGTACGATGATACAACTTAGTATCAACAAATAATCAGAATAGCATTCCTATGAATATATCAGATTAGAAAACAAGTCTGGAAATTAAGAACTCCCTCACATTGTTTCTATAGTTTGAGAAACAGTGAAATAATTAAAGGATGAGATTATTTCTGATTCTTTGAAGAGGAGGGGGGAAGTTGGAATACTTTATATTCCCACAGTATTTTCTTTCTTTCTTTCTTTTTCTTTTTTTTTTTTTTTTTTTTTGCGGTGCTGGGGATTGAACCCAGGGCCTTGTGCTTATGAGGCAAGCACGCTACCAACTGAGCTATATCCCCAGCCCTCCCACAGTATTTTCTATTATATTCAGAGACATATGTTTACTAGTTATAATTTCCCCAAGACATGGGACATTTCCTCTGTGATAGTTAATTTATTTGTAAATGCCACTTTTCATGATCATTTGGTTTTGAATTTTGCATGGTGTTTAATTATCATCAACAAATATCTAGCTTATAGGACACAATGCCCTCGAGGTACTTTTAATCCAGAAGAGTCCAAAATTTGAGAATTTTAGAAAAAGATAATATGTAACATTTATGTACTTAATAATCAATAGTTGAGACAATGGGTACTATATTATTTCAGCCTGAGGGAATAATAATAGAGAATAATAATGGTCAAAAAAGCACGTACCTATAATCCCAGCAACTTGGGAGTCTGAGGTGGAGGATTGTGAGTTCAGAAACAGCCTCAGCAATTTAACAAGACCCAAAGCAACTTAGTGAGACCCCGTCTCTAAATAAAATATAAAAAAGGGCTGGGAATATGGCTTAGTGGTTGTATGCCTCTGGATTCAATCTATGGTACCAATTTAAAAAAAAAAAAGATGACTTTATGAAGGAGATACACTTTAAATAGGTTACTTAAGTGACAAAAGGGACAACATTCCAGATAAAGGGAATACTATGAGATGAGTCTAGGAAATAAGTGTTTGTGATCTGACCAACTAATTTTGGATAAATTAGTTGAAACAGTAGGTTCATGTCAGAGTAGTTGGAAGTAAGGTCAAATCACATCCTTTAGAATGACTCTACTCAAAATTATAGAAAATAGCAAGTACTGATGAAGCTGGTGGGAAATCTGAAACCTTATGTATTACATATGTAAAATGGTACTTTGGAAAATACTTGGGCAGTTTCTTAAAAGTTAAACATACATTTACCATATGACCAGCAATTCCATTGTCAGGTATACATCCAAGAGATATGAAAGTTCATGTTATAACGAAGATTTGTACACAACTGTTCATAATAGCATTAGTCATAATAGCCAAAAAATGTAAATAACTGAAACCTCTATCAAGTTGGCAGTGGTTAAGTAAATGGTGTATGTCCATATTATAGAATACTATTTGACAATACAAAAGGAGTGAAGTACTGATACTTGCTGCAATATGGAGGAACCACAGAAGGATTGTGCTAGGTGAATGAAGGCCAACACAGAATATTACATATCATGTGATTCCACTTATAGACAATGTTTAGAAAAACAAAGTAGATTAATGGTTGCCTAGGACTGGCAGTGAGAATAGAGAATGACTGTTAATAGGCACAGATTTTCTTTTTAGGGTAGTAGAAATGACTACCCTAAATATGTGGTTGTGGTTCCATAACAATGTAAATATAGAAGTAATCATTGCATCACATCCTTAACATAAGCAAATTTTTTGGTATATGTATTATACTACAATAAAGCTTTAATAAAACCAAAAAAGAAAGAAAATTGGAAAGAAAAAAAGGAATGACTTGAATATACTAAGGAATTTAAACTTTTAGTGCTAATCTATGTTTATTTTTATTTAGGATTAAAATAATGCAGAACATTGGAGTTACATTTATTAAAACTGGTCAATATTCAGATGCCATTAATTCATTTGAGCATATAATGAGCATGGCACCAAATCTGAAAGCAGGCTTCAACCTGATTCTTAGTTATTTTGCTATTGGAGATCGAGAAAAAATGAAGAAGGCATTCCAGAAATTGATTGCTGTTCCATTAGAAATTGATGAAGATGATAAATATATTTCACCAAGTGTGAGTATGAAAAAGACAGTTATATAGCCATCTCATACTGTTTTCCTGTTTTTAGAAATGAGAAAATTAGAATTGATGACTTTTTGAGTTTTTTACAGACCTATATTAATATGTTTTATCATTGATATATTTAATTTGTTATTTAAATTAGATCAAGGATGAGACAATTGAAATAGGGCTAGAGATTCTGGTTAAAATACACTGTACAGTTTTAGTCAAAACTAAGAGAATCGTATTAAAAAAAATGTCATTCATTAAAAGTAATATCTTGACTATGGAACCCAAAATCTTTTGATGTTTTAAAAATCATTGTTGAGGGCTACAGATATAGCTCAGTTGGTAGAGTTACTTGCCTTGCAAGTACAAGGCCCTGGGTTCAATCCCCAGCACCAAAAAAAAAAAAAAAAAAAAAAAATCCTTGTTAAGCAGAGCATGTTGGCTCACGCCTATAATCTCAGTAGCTCAGGGAAGCTGAGGCAGGAGGATCTTAAGTTCAAAGCCAATCTCAGAAACTTAGCAAGGCCCTAAGTAATTTAGCAAGATGCTGTCTCAAACTAAAAAAATTAAAAAGTGGCAGGGGATGGCTAGAAATGTGGCACAGTGGTTAAGCACCCTGGGGTTCAATTGCTGGTCAAAAAAAAAGAAAATCATTGTTAAGCAGAGGAACCCTAAAAAATCTATACTAACTCTGTCAACAATTAAAAAAAGTAATTCTTTATTCAAGAGTAAAGCATAATACAGTCCTCTTCAAAAGTCTTATTTTTAAAGGTGTAGGGGAATATTATATACTGTTAAGTGAAAAAATACAGATATACACCTACAAATGAACAGAAACTGAAAGAATATACTCTAAAATATATTCTGGGCAGTGGGATTTTTTTTTAACACTTTAAAAACATTTTCCATATTTTCATATATAAATTTTATATAAGTCAAAATGTTAAATTGCCTATATTTATGGATTAAAATGGCATAATATCTTTAATTTAATAGAGAATGTAGACACAAACCATATGCCTGTCCCCACCACTGTATTCTTCAGTTTCCTTCCTTGTGCCTCAGTTCCTTTATGTATAAAATGGAACTAATTATAATAACCAACCTTATAGTTACAAGGATTAAATTTGCAAAATGCTTAAAATCATACTTGGAACATAGTAAGTGCTGGATAAATGTTAATTATGTATTATTTTCATACTGAAAAAAATAATCTATGTTGTGGAAAAGTCACATTAAAAAAATTTTTTTTTGCAGTGCTAGGGATTAAACCCAGGGCCTTATACATGCTAGGTGAGTGAGTGCTCTGTTATTGAGCTATATCCTGAGCCCTGGTCTGTATTGTTAATTGGAAGTAGAGATATGAATTATACTAGGGAGTTGATAATCATGAAAGCATATATATTTAAGTTTTAAATTTATGACATCACATATTTATACTAACAACCACAGCTTCTGTGTGTTCCTATTCTTCTAGCCTGACCCTTGTAGCAGCTACTTAAAATGTATATAAGCTCATTGGAGAATGGGATAGGTAATCAGAAGTAAGAAAAGGAAAAAAGAAAGTTCTGCATTACATAAAGGAAAATATTTTTGAAAGATTAATTTATACTCCATTTTATACAGTTAGTTGGGATTTTGATTAGAAATTCAAGTTTTTAGCATTTACTTCTGAATTTTTTTGTTTTAATTTCTTTTTTCAGGATGATCCCCATACTAACCTAGTGATTGAAGCTATAAAAAATGATCCTCTCAGGCAAATGGAACGTGAAAGGTAATATTTTGGGTACTTGATAGTGCAGTTTTAATGTCTCTAAAATGACTGAATGTGTACTCTTATTGTTTCTTACAAAATTTGTTATATTCAATATATTTCTTTTTCTTTTCTTTTTTTTTGGTGGTGGTGCTGGGGGTTGAACCAGGGCCTATGTGCTTGCAGGGCAAACACTCTACCCACTGAGCTATATCCCCAGCCCTATATTCAATATATTTCTTAAATAGTGCTGATGTTTTACCATTTCAGTACTTTTCGGATTCCCTTTTCTCCTTCAAAATAATCTCAGTTCTCAGTCTCATTCCAATATTCTTACTTAGTTATTCCTACTCTTTCTCCATAACTGTCTTTCCCTCTGCATTGGTACAATATTGAAATTTGGTTCATTATCACAATTACTTAAAAAATTATATCCTTACGTATTTTTGTTCTGCCTCCCAATTAAGGTACCAAGACTGAGAGGAAAACATCTCTATTTGCTTCATTCTTTCCTTCTTCTAATATGGTACTACAATCTCTTTGTACTTTATTCACCGAATATATGGGGTTTTCCCACATTGAGAACAAATGATCTGACTCGCTGGACACCAACTGAGTGTCCAGCAATTCAGTTCTGACACTAACTACCCAGAGTTTATGCGAGCCTCACAATGTCACAAGATTGCCTTTGTACCCCTGATTACAGATACCAGTTGCAAGCTCAGGGCTTCTTGTACTTCTGATCAACTGGATATAAATTAGGGACTCCCTCCACTCCTCCTTGAGTTCAGTAATTTACTGCAAGAGCTTATAGAACTCAGGAAAACACTTTGCTTTTATTTGCCAGTTTATTATAAAGAATGCAACTCAGAAACAACCAAATGGAAGAGACGAATAGGGCAAGGTATGAGAGCTTTCATGTCCTATCCAGATGTGCCATCATCCTAGTACCTCCATGTGTTCCCCAACTTGGAGGTCTTCTACACTGAGGTTCAGCTATGTAGGCAACACTGATTTTATCATTAGCCTTTGGTGATGAAACTCAATTTCTAGCCCTTCTTCCCTCTTGGAGGTTGAAGGGCGGGACTGAAAGTTCCAATTCTTCAATCATATGGTTCATTTCACTGGCAACCAGGCCCCATTTTGAAATTTTCTGTGAGCTAATAGGAAGTCACCTCATTAACATAAAGTCAGGTATTGTCAAAGGGGGTTCATTATGATTAACAAAAGACACTTCAGTCATTCAGAAAATTCCAAGAGCTTTTTGCCAGGCATCAAGATAAAGACCAAATATATTTCTATCACAATATCACATGTATTTGGTCGCTACCAAGTATAATTTTATCACTGGAGGAAGTCCAAGGAGTTTCCAGAGAGGAGGACCTCAACTCAAGATTGAGTGGGGTTCTTGACAAACATGAATTTAAGGAAGCATCTGTTAGAGGCACAAAGATTTAGGAAAGCAGAGATGCATTCGAAGGAGAATGTAGGCTCTATTGAGAGTGAGACCCTTTTGTGGTAAAGTGGGGAATATACATTCAAGAGAGAATGTGGACCATCTTTTGAGAATGAGAGCAGCAACCCCTTGGTCTTGGTTATTAATTTTTATAGAGGAACCTTAACTAAAAGCTAGACTAAAGGTGGAGTCAGGATGGAGTTATGTAGTTTTGTGCCAATACTTCTAGTGCTTGGGCATTGCCCTCATATCATGAAACTTTTTGCAGGCAAGGGTTCATGCTCCATTATCAAGAGTTGCTTGTTTAATCAAGAGTTTAAGCTGGGCACAGTGGTACACACCTGTAATCCCAGCTGTTCAGGAGGCCAAGACAGGAGGATGGTGAATTCAAAGCCAGCCTCAGAGGGCTAAGCAACTCAGTGAGACCCTTGTCTCTAAATAAAATACAAAATAGGGCTGGGAATGTGGCTCAGTGGTTGAATGCCCCTGAGTTCAATCCCTGGTACCTGCTCCCCGCAAAAAAAGAGTTTAAAAAAGAGTTGCTTGTTTAAATCTCCTGTGATCCCAGTAACTTAGGAGGCTGAAGAGATTCAAGTTCAAGGTCAATCTAGGAAATTTAGTGAGACTCTGTCTCAAAATAAAAAAATTAAGAGCTAGGAATGTGGCTTGGTGATAGAGTGTTTGCCTAACAATATGAGGCCCTGAATTTGATTCTCAGCACTGCAAAAATAAAAATTAAATTATTTTTTTAAAATGGCTAGGAATGTATCTTGGTGGTAAAGCATCCCTGGGTTCAATCACCAGCACCTAAAAAAGAAAAAAAGTTACTTGTTTTGCATTCCAGTGGTTCATGTATCCCCGATTTTTCTTTGAAGACTCATGTTTTTTTTTTTTTTCCTGTATTCCTCAAACCCTATCTCATTTGTGAAAATTTTAAATTCATTAAACATGCAGTAAATTAGGAGTACGTTACATGATAGAGGGCCCTTAATCTTTTTGTTTTAATTGTGATAAAATGCATAATAAGATTTATCATCTTAAGTGTTAGGTACATTCACACTATTGTATGACTAACCTCTAGAACTGGTTAAAATGGTGGTTCCATTCCTATTTTGAGGGATCTCCATACTGGTTTCCAGAATGGTTTTACCAATTCACATTTCCACCAGCAATGTATGAGTGTGATTCAGCCTTTAGGAAGAATGTCTTTATGACATTCGCCTGTAAATGGATGAATCTAAAGACTGTCATACTAAGTGAAATAAGTCAGTCCCCAAAAGCCAAAGGTTGAATGTTTTCGCTGATATGTGGAAGCTAACCCACAATGGGGCGGGGGGGGAGGAAGAAAATAAATTCAGTAGAGTAGACAAAGGGGATGAAAGGAATGAGATGGGGGACAGGAAAAGGAGACAGTGGAATGAATCTGACATAATTTTCGAATCTCGTGTATGAACACACCACAGTGAATCCCACTATCATGTACATCCACAAGAATGGGGTCCTATTCAGAATAAGATGAATTCCATGCTTGTATAATTATATTAAAATGAATTATACTCTCATGTATAACTAAAAAGAACCAATAAAAATAAAATGAACAGTACCCCAGGAACCTGTGGGACTTCTAACAAAAGATTCTGTCATCAGAATCTAGAATTCAGGGGAAAGGGAAAAGAAAGAGAATAAAGAAATAATGACTGAAAACGCCCCAAATCTGACTGGAAAATTAAACTTACAATTCAAGAAGTTCGGTGAACACCAAACAGGATAAACTCAAGGATTAAACTGGAAATTAAAGACGGAAAAAACATTTTAAACTGGACTTGATACTGTAGCCTCAGCTACTTGACTGAGACAGGATTACGGGTGTATATGGGAGTTCACGAACAGACCTGGCTCAAAAAACAAAAAGAAAGAAAAGGAAAAATCTTGAAAGGAGCAGTAGAAAAATACCACTTTCTCTCACAGAGGGAAAGCAATTAGAATTGCAGTGGAAAAGTTAAGCTTCCAACTCAAGAACAGAAGAAATAGCAAAATCCCTAAGGAAGTAGGGAAAGAAAAAAAAAACAACTTACAGAGGAATAATAACAATTGATATTGAAAACAGTAACAATAGAAAATATCAATGAAATAGAACTGGCTTTTTGAAAAGATAATAAATAAAATTGGCAAACTCTTACAAGACTGACAAAAAAGAGAGAAGACAAAAATTACCAATAATGAGAATAAAACAAACATCACTGCAGATCCTGTGGACATCAAAAGAATAATAGCAAGTGAGATGAGATGGACTGCTTTCTTGAAAAACTCTATTAACTCATATAAAATACATTATTTAAATATCTCTACATATTAAGAAATTGAATTTATAATTTTAAAATTCCAGAAAAAGAAAACTCCAGGCCCAAATGATCTTACTAGAGAATTCTAGCAAACTTCAAAGAAGAATTCACATTAATTCTACCCAATTTCTTCCAGAAAAAAATATATTTTATGAAATTAGGGTTATCCTGCTACTGAAATCAGACAAAGACACTTATCAAAAAAGAAAACCCCAGCGACTGTAGATGCAAAAATCCTCAAGAAAATACTAGCAAACCAAAATATTAACAAAACATAAAAACTGTGTACTATAATCAAATCAAGTTTATCCCAGGAATACAAGATTAGCTCAAGATTTGAAAATCAGTTAATATAATACAGGACATTAATTAAAGGGCAAAAAACACATGATCATCTCAATAGAAAAAAAATTGTTCAAAACCAAAATTCTTTCATGATTACAAAAAAACCCAAACAGGGCTGGGGAGATAGCTCAGTCGGTAGAGTGCTTGCCTCTCAAGCACAAGGCCCTGAGTTCGATCCCCAGCACCGCAAAAAAAAAAAAAAAAAACCCAAACAAACAAAAAGCTTAAAAAGCTACAAGTAGAAAGGAAGTTCGTCATCTGATAAAGTGGGTCTATGAAAAACCCACAGCTGGATCATATTTAATAGTGAAAATCTGAATATTTTCCACCTAAGATCAGGAACAACATAAGGCTATCCACTTTCACCAATTCTATTCAACATTATTGGAAGTTCTAGCTTTAGTAATTAGGCAAATAAAATAAAATAAATTCAAATTTAACCAGAACAAGTAAAACTATTTGCAAGTGACATGATCTTGTATATAGAAAAAGCCCAAGAAGTTCACCAAAAAAATTACTAATAAATGAGTTCAAGAAGGATGCAGAGGAAACACTCAATGCACAAGTCAGAAATGCAGTATAAAAATATACTATATTTACCAATGAGCTATCCAAAAGACAAAATTAACAGTTGCATTTACAATAACATAAAATTTATTAAGAATTAAATTTAACAAAAGAAATACAAAATTTGCACTCCAAAAAACTATAAAACATTGTTGAAAGCAGCTAAATGACATTGAACGTTTTGGATATACACTCAATATTATTAAAATAGTGATACTCCCCAAATTTATTTGCATATTCAATGCAATCCATATCAAAATCCTAACTGTGTTATTGAAGAAAGTGATGAGTTGATCCTAAAATTCCTGTGGAAATTTAAGGGACCCAGAGTAGCCCAAACAGTGTTGGAAAAGACAATTAAAATTGGAAGACTCAAATTATAAAGATACACCAATCAAGACATTGTGGTACTAGCATAAAGATAGAAATACAAATCAGCAAGGCTGGGGTTGTGGCTCTGGGAGAGTGCTTGCCTAGCATGTGTGAGGCACTGGGTTTGATTCTCAGCATCTCATATAAATAAATAAATAAAAGATCCATCAACAACTAAAAGAATATTTTAAAAAAGAAATATAAATCAGAATGGAATTGGGAGTCTAGAAATAAACCCTCGCATTTATAGTAGTGCAGGCACTAGGACAGTTTAATGGGGAAAGTATAATCTTTTCAACAAATGGTCTTGGTAAAATTGGATATCTTCATGCAAAAGAATGAAGCTGAACTTTTCTTACACATCATATACAAAAAGTACCTCAGAACGAACCATAGATCCAAATGTGAGAGCTGAAACTATAAAATTCATATAAAAACACCTGAAATTAAATATTACCCTTGGATTAGGCAGTGATTTCCTAGATATGACACCAAACACAAGTGATGAAAAAAGATATATCATCAAAATAGAAAATGTATGTCCTTCAAACAACACTATCAAGACAGTAAAAATATAACCCACCAAATGAGAGAAAATACTTGCAAATCAAATATCTAAGAAGGAACATTTCTAGACTATATAATTAACCTTTTAACTCAGTGAAAAATGGTCTAATAATCTAATTTAAAATGTGCAAATGTTAGGTATAGATGTTACATATATTTCTGGTTATAAATGTTAACTTGAGTCTTTTCTTATCTCAAAACTAACTTTCTACCAGTTGTCTTTACAGTGCATATGTTTGAAGTAATCATAAAATGTAACTTGTTTATTCTATATTTTCCCATCCAAAAACCTATTGATAGTATTAAACAAGTAGTTGAGGTTTGGGGAGTTCAAAAAAATTTGCAAAGGATTGTGGGGATCTCTCAGCCACATCCTGCATGGATGAGAAAAGGGTTAACTGCTGGAGGATGATGTTGGCTGTTTATAAATCAGTTACCATAAACTTAACTACTCAGTAAATACACAAGAGCCAACACTCTTTTTATAAATGAGATGGGGGATGACGGGTCTGACCTTATTAACTCTGGCCTCTAACAACTCTCTTTTATTATGGACATACAGGTAAAAGGGGTCCAAGACCTGGAGGAGCTTCTTCTGTGACGGACAGGATAGGGTGGAGTGAGGGGAGCCATTCTCTTAGGGGAACTAGACAGGGAACTGTCTGATTCTGCTAGATAAGGATGGCTTCCCACAAAGGATCTGAATAAATATTTCTTCGAAATGATGTTAATACCCAATAAACACAAGAAAAGATACTCAACTTCAGTAGCTGTTAGGGAAATGCAACTCAGAACTACAATGAAATACCACTTCACACTCACTCATATTAGACTATAATAAAAAGATGGATAATAAATGTTAGTGAGAATGTGAACAAATTGGCACCCCCCTTCTGTGCTGATAGTGAGAATATAAAATGGTTCAGTAACTTTTTGAAAGACAGACTAGAAGTTCCTTGAAAGTTTATACATAAACTTACCATGTGACCAACAATTTTAGTCCTAGGTAGATAACCCAGAGAAGTTAGACCATAGGTTCACATAACACTTTGTACACAGATGTTTATAGTAACATTATTCATAGTATCCAAAAGTGGAAATAATCAAATGTCTAATAACTCATGAATTTATAAGTAAAATATGGTCTAGTCATACAGTGGAATACATGCAGTATACAGATGAGCCTTGAAAATATGGTAGGTGGAAAAAATAGACAAAAAAAGACTAGGTAAATCTATAAAGATAGAAAGTGGATCAATGATTGATAGGCACAGAGGAGTGTCTGCTAATGGGTACTGAGTTTCTTTTTAAGGTTGTGAAAATGTTCTAAAATTTGTTAGGATGGTTGTTACACAAATCTGTGAATACACTTAAATTACTGAATTGTAGACTTGATATTGGTAAATTGATGTGTAGATTATATCTTTCTAGAGCTGTTTTTAAAAAAGAATTCAGGAATACATTTTAAAATTTTATAGATAGATAGATACAGATATTTTGGTTATTGATGGATCTTTATTTTATTCATTTATTTATTCATGGGACTGAGGATTGAACCCAGTGCCTCACACATGCTAGGCAAGTGTTCTGCCACTGAGTCACAACCCCAGTCCCCCTCAGGAATACATTTTTAAAAATTAAAAGTAGGGTTTATTCTAAGGATGCAAGCCTGGTTCATAAAAAAAAAAGCAATCATATTAACCAGTTAAAGGAAAAAAGCTTATGGTTCAATCAAGTTGAAAAAATTCTCCCTATTTTCCTGAAGGTTTCTTTGATGAATAGGTATTGATGTTTTTCTAGTGCCTTTTCTGCATCAGTTGATACATAACATGAAATATTATTCAACAATGGAAAGGAATGAATATGGCAATAATTTGGATGGATCTGAAGAAAATTATCTTATGAAAACAGCCTTTTTCAAAGATTATATATATTAGAGAAATGGAGATCAGATTAGTGATAGGTAACATGAGGGAATGAAAACATAATGGAACTATTCCATATCTTCACTATCAATGCTAGAATGTTGGTTGTGATGTTATACCATCACCCTTGGAGAAACTGGGTAAAGGGTACAGAGGGTATCCCTATTACTTTTTTATAAATGTGAATCTATGAGTATCAAAATAAAATGTTCAATGAAAAGAAAAAAATACAGAATTAATGTTTAATGATATGGAAAATATTGTTTTCACATCAATACAGTTTAATAAGTATGAAGATTATAAAATAGTTATGTACATTTTAAGTCTATTTTAAAAACTGCTGTGTTTATAAATCCAAGAAAAAGGGAATGCTCATCCACCACTCTAAATTGGCATGTCCATTTTGAAATATAGTTTGGCATTTTCCAGTATTGGTGACAATGTACAATTTTATATATGTACACATATGCACATACACATACAAGTGCGTATACATTCAAAGCAACATGTAGTAGTTCATTTTTGCTGTTCACTGCACACTGTTTCTTCAGTGGTCATTTTCACTCTGTTTTTATGTCCACCATGTAGGTTATGTAAGTTCTGTAGCAGAGCCTGTGTCTCTGTAGTGTCTCTTTGTTTCTTTAGTTTGTCAGAAGGTATCATCAAGCAGAAAATGGAATAAACATTGTCAACCCAGAAGGCAGTCATGTTGCTTGTCATGTTTTCAAATTGTGATTTTTAACCTGACTTTCAAGCATATTTCTTGTGTTGTCCATCATTTAATAAGCTTATGTGGTATGTTAGCTTTGACAGATGTTTACACTTAAATTTTAAGAACTATAACTAAATTATTTATGCATCATATTTCTAAAAAAGGCTTTGTTTGTTTGATATAGGAAAGCCATGGCAGAAAAATACATCATGACTGCTGCAAAACTCATTGCTCCTGTAATTGAAACATCTTTTGCTATAGGTTATGATTGGTAAGAGATTTTGAATACAATAAAATTTCTTGAATATGGTGTTTTCATGATCATACTCTTATTGATTTAAATTTAATATTATTAGAAAAGTGAATAATGATTATAAGTATTGCTTTATACCTGTGAAACAATAGTATTAAGGTTTATGTAGGCTATTGTAAAAGTTCTAAAGTTTTTTCATTGCTCATATTATTTCACAAATTAAGTGAATTTAGGGCAAATGCACTACCATGTGTTAGGATTGCTTCCATTGTATAAATTCCAGCCTTTGCCTTCTTTCTTTTTATCTTTTTTCTACTTTGTTAGTAGTAAATTTTTCATCCTGAGTAATAGCTCTCACATCTGAAAAGATCATCATTTCCTAGCCTTAGAATTTTGATAGGTATTGCATTGACATCTGAAGACCCCTTTAAGTATCATAGACACTTGATGATATTAATTTTTCCTGTTAACATGATATGTTTTTCATTTATTTGTGATTAATCTAATTTTTCCATCAGTGTGTTCTAATTTTCAATGTATAGATCTTTACCCTTCCTTGGTTAAATTTTATTCCTATGTACTTTGAATGCTACTTATAAATATGATATTTTTCTTAATTTTCTTTTTGGATAGTTCATTGTTATAATATAGAAATGCAACTGATAATTGTATATAAATTCTCTATTCTACAACTTTACTGAACTAACTTTAACAACTTTATTAGTTGTAACAATTGTTTTCTTTAAAAAATTATTTTTCATAAAAGACAATGATAAAAAAGTACAAACATTTCCATGAGAAGCAAAAAATAAAAGGTACAAGAAATTAATAGCATTTATTTCAGTGCATTTATGTAGAAGCCTCTCATATCTTAATAAATAAAATAATTTTAAGTATAAAAAAAAGAAAATTTACTTTATATTTTGTAAATATGTTAAAATTTTGTGTACTTTAAGCACTGTTTTTTTTAAGAAATGAAAATTACAAAAGAAGACCCCTAGAAGGAAAATAATTAAAACTCCCCCCCCACCAAAATGTAAGCCTGCTAGTTAACCTCATTTCGCCCAAAACCTCCTCTCTGCCACCAAGAGACTCACCATGAACATTTTTCAAGGCCTGGACAAGAATAGAATGGAGTTTACCCACATTTTCTTTTTTTTTTTTTTCATGGTCCCAGAGATTGAACCCAAGGGCACTCAACCACCGAACCAAATCCCTAGCCCTTTTAAAAAATATTTTACTTAGAAATAGGGTCTTGTAACTTGCTTAGGTTCTCAGTGAGTTGCTAAAGCTGGTTTTAACTCTTGATCATCCTGCCGTAGCCTCCTGAACTGGGGGGGGGGAGGGGGGTTTAATAGGTTTGTGCCACCATGCCCGGCTCACATTTTCATTTTTAATAAATAATTAAAGTCACCTTTTGGTCAAGAATGTGAAGTTGGAAATTCCATTATTTGTTCATGTTGTATAGTTGATGAGAATAATTTTCTTGCTCAATTTCATTGTTTTGATGAGAAATAAATCTTTTTGAAACATAGAATTCGTAATGTAATATACTGTTTGCTAAGTTTATGTGGTCATAGCCAGCTGAAGACTGCTTGTTTTCAGATTTTAGAAGCCCACTTCTTTGCTTGAACATGCTCTAATTTTGGCAATGTCCCTTAAGAATGTTGCAATCAGGGTTAAAAAAAAATGCTTTTGACCCTTGATATATTTTGTCAAAATACTTCATAAAAATTCATAATTACTTACTAAGGTCAATATTTTCTTTCCTTCCCTCCCTCATATTTTTGGCAAGTCTGGTAAGCCAAATTGATGGTATGTCAAACATGATAGCTTGTTTTGGTGTTATTGGTAAGGCGAAACATTTCCCAAGTGTGTGCTTAACTAACAAAATCCATTAAAAGACCTAAAATTACTTGTTAAAAAAAAAAAAAAAAAAAGATCGTCATTTCCTGTTATAGTAATATATTTTCCAGTGAGTAGTGAAGTGTTTTAGATTTAGGAACTCTTAGATCATTTGTTGAATGAGCATGTGGCTGAATTTGCTTTCTTCTTCCAGGCAGTATGAGAATAACTTTTATAGCATCTCATATAGGTGATCATTTAATTTCTGCTTAGATTCTTATGGTGTTTAATTCATTTGCTTTATTTTCTGACATCTTTAATAAAGGCTTATAACATTATTTCATATTGAATTTAAATTTCCCTCTCATAAAGGAACTAATACAGAGTGAATCTCTGATCTCTGTATGTGGTTAAAATATCAGGAAAGTATGGAAAAATTATGGCTTTAATTTTCTAATTACTGTCCATAGTTCTTGTGATAGGATGAACATAACCTTTCTTTGTTATACCTTCGTCATCTTTCAGATTCTTACCCATGTTGTTTATCCCTTGGAATCTATTCTATTTCTAGGAATCCATGATCTTCCTGTTTTCGTTTGCACTGACAGCTTTCATTTGGCCCAGGACATTTGTTTTTACTGTGTTTCCATTGCATGTCTTTCTTTTGCATTCTTTGCTCCTGTTGTAGACTGCTTTTTCTTGGAGTTTTCCTTCCTGGAATCTCTTTCTACTTTAGTTTCCACAAGATGGTTGTTGTCTTGGCTTGGTGTTAAATGTTGTCTTGGTGCTTGCCTCCATTTTCTTTTCTGGTCTGGATCCTCCTTCTCATTTAACAACTTTATTTTCTTCCCTTGATTTCATCCCCAATTAACCCCTTAATGTCTTTCAGTGTGAGTCTAATTCTGTCATCATTCTTGATAGATCAGGTTATAACTTGCGTATCTTCTTTCGGAACTTTAAAAACATTTGCCCATTTGTTAACTAGTGTTGTTGCTGACTAATGTTGGTCTCGTCCTTGTTATTTGTAGGTGATCTGCATTTTTTTCCTGAAGATTTTTATAACTTTCTCTTTGTTATTTTGAAATTATATGACCACATTTTAAGTTTGTCTTTCTTTCTCCTAAGCATTCCATGACTCCTCTGTAGTCTTATATTTCAACTTGAGAAAATATTATCATATCATTTTATATCAAATTATTTTATAATTTACTTCCTTCTCCAGTTATGAATTTCTATTAATTGGATTTTAGAAGTTTTGTCACTTACTTCTCTGATACAGTACTTTCCATTTCTGTTTTTCTTTGCTTCTGGGAGACTCCCTTCACTTTCTCATTCAATTCTCCCATTTAATTATTTTATTTTTACTTCTTAAAAATGTGTTTTTACATGTTGCTCAATATTTCCAAGCACACCTTCTTTTTTCTGGTTGTTCCTTTGTTGTGGAGTGTGAAGGGCAGTCTGTAGGCTTCATCACACATATGAATGGACTGATCAGTAATTCTGTAACAGACCTGTGGTCAGCCTGATCCCAGCCACTAGGGCTTTTGTGAGTTATTCCCTGAATGCACAACCTCACCTCAAATCTGTGGGGGCAGTCAACACACTGCTGGGGAACCTTTCAAAGTGTAACTAACTTCCTTTTTTCTGCTTTACATGCCAACACACCTTTATCCTTTTTTTATTCTTCTAGAAATTGTATTTGCTCATGTCCCCTTCCTGTCATGATGTTTGTTGTAGAGTTTCACCATTTTTATTTCTTTTCCTGTCATTTTAAATGAGAGTCTGGGGAGAAGTGAGACATGAATGCCTATGTCTACTCCCCTTTTGAGTCATGGTATTGCCAGGTGTTAATTGTGGTGGAGAGCTTTCTTCTAAATCTTTGCTCTTTCTGGATAAGCAGTTCCAATTCCTTTACCCATTTCAGATAGGATGTTTTTCTAGAGTGATTGGTTTTCTGCCTGACTGGTTGACTGTCCACCTAGTTTATAAATGAGTCCCTTAAAATATGTCTCTGTATCTGTATACAGAACTCTACATGCATTTTCACCAACTATGGTAAAAGGGAATAGCTAGATCCATTTTCACACACACCAAATTTGATAGTCATCTGAGATCTCCTTGATTTGGGGACAGCCACCTCACAATAAATTAATTCTGTCCTTTGTCATATCTTTATGCTGAATAGTAAACATTATTTGTTTTACAAAGCGTAAACTGAATCATCTTAATATTTATAAGAGCATACGTATTTAATTTTTAAGCAGATATGTGTTTTAAATTACTAGATAGTGCTCTTTGTAGGCAACATCAGAGCTTCTGACTGAGGATAAAGAATACATGTACAAAAACATTTCATAATATAATGATTGTAAGTATCTTACATTCTCCTTGTCTGCTTTTTTCATCTAAATTGCAGAAGATTAAGGAATAAACATTTTAAGACATAAATAACATCTGTTTGATGTTTGAGGAACTTTTAAGATTTGAAATTAAACAAGCAAAAGATTTAAATTAAACCATCTGATTTCTCTTCTGTTTAGATAATTATCAAATTACATTTTCAATAAGAAAAAAAACAATATAGAATCTTCTATTTAATTCAGCCTATTTGGCAGTTCCATTTTTTATATTTTAAAATTATTCAATAAAAGAGAAGCAGTTTTGAAGTTGAAAGATTATTTTCTCTTTATTTGGATCTGGCTTTTGGAAGTTGGTTTCCATTTTTTTTTTTTTTTAATTGTTTTTCAAGAACAGGTCTATGTTGCCCTGACTGTCTCCAAACTCCTAGACTTAAGCAATTCTGCTTCAACCTCACAATTAGCTGGGACTATAGGTTTGCACCACCACATTGACCTAAATTTTTTATCATGTTAATAATAGGGCTATTAAAAAACTGGTTGCTAATGTTTTACTGACTGTTGACTGTTTCCGCCTGTTGAAATATGCAGCTTTCAAAATCTGACTGATATTAATAAATTAATTTTAAAGCCAGAAATTTTATATGCATTTTCTAAAGTCAAGGTCATTAATTTAATTTTCTCTTTTTTTATTGTTTGTTCTATTTAATTATACATGACAGCAGAATGCATTTTGATTCATTGTACACAAATAGAGTACAATTTTTCATTTCTCTGGTTGTACACGATGTCGAGTCACATGATACGAGCAATCATATGTATACATAGGGTAATGATGTTTATCTCATTCTACCATCTTTCCTTCACCCACCTCTTCCCCTCCCCTCATTTCCCTCTACATATTCCAATGTTCCTCCATTCTTCCATTACACTCCCCACCTGTTATGTATCATCATCCACTGATCAGAGAAAATGTTTAGGCTTTGGTTTTTTGGGATTGGCTTATCTTACTTAGCATGATATTCTCCAGTTCCATCCATTTACCTGCAAATGCCATAATTTTCTTCTTCTTTATGACTAATATTTCATTGTATGTATATACCACAGTTTATCCATTCATCTATTGAAGGGCTTCTAGCTATTGTGAATTGAGTTGCTGTAAATATTGATGTGGCTGTATCTCTGTAGTATGCTGATTTTAAGTCCTTTGGGTATAAGCCAAGGAGTGGGATAGCTGGGTCAAATGGTTGTTCCATTCCAAGTTTTCTAAGGAATCTCCATACTGCTTTACAGAGTGACTACACCCATTTGCAAACCCACCTCACTTCCTCACCAACTCGTGATGTTGTTTCTATTCTTAATAATAGCCAGTCTAATTGGAGTGAGATGAAATCTTCGGGTAGTTTTGATTTGCATTTCTCTAATTACTAGAGATGTTGAACATTTTTTCATACATTTCATTTTTTTTGTTTTTTTTATTATTTTAATGTAAACAAATGGGATACATGTTGTTTCTCTGTTTGTACATGGCGTAAAGGCATACCATTTGTGTAATCATAAATTTACATAGGGTAATGCTGTTTGATTCATTCTGTTATTTTTTCCCTCCCACCCCTCTTTTCCCTCTATATAGTCCTTCCTTCCTCCATTCTTGCCCCCCTCCCTAACCCTAACTCTAAACCTAACACTAACCCCTCCCAGCCCCCATTATGTGTCATCATCCACTTATCAGCGATATCATTTGTCCTTTGTTATTTTGAGATTGGCTTATCTCACTTAGCATGATATTCTCCAATTTCATCCATTTGCCTGCAAATGCCATAATTTTATCATTCTTTATGGCAGAGTAATATTCCATTGT
Source organism: Sciurus carolinensis (assembly GCF_902686445.1). Classification (NCBI taxonomy): domain Eukaryota; kingdom Metazoa; phylum Chordata; class Mammalia; order Rodentia; family Sciuridae; genus Sciurus; species Sciurus carolinensis. The sequence continues at coordinate 85,841,128 of NC_062217.1, read as the reverse complement.
ATATCTGTACCACAGTTTCTTTATCCATTCATCGATTGAAGGACATCTAGGTTGGTTCCACAATCTGGCTATTGTGAACTGAGCAGCAATGAACATTGATGTGGCTCTATCTCTGTAATATGCTGATTTTAAGTCCTTTGGGTATAGGCCAAGGAGTGGGATAGCTGGGTCAAATGGTGGTTCCATTCCAAGTTTTCTAAGGAATCTCCACACTGCTTTCCAGAGTGGCTGCACTAATTTGCAGCCCCACCAGCAATGTATGAGTGTACCTTTCTCCCCACATCCTCTCCAACACCTGTTGTTGCTTGTATTCTTGATAATCGCCATTCTAATTGGGGTGAGATGGAATCTTAGGGTGGTTTTGATTTGCATTTCTCTTATTACTAGAGATGTTGAACATTTTTCCATATGTTTGTTGATTGCTTGTAGATCTTCTTCTGTGAAGTGTCTATTCATTTCCTTAGCCCATTTGTCGATTGGATTACTTGCATTCTTGGTGTAGAGTTTTTGAGTTCTTTATGGATTCTGGAGATTAGTGCTCTATCTGAAGTATGATTGGCAAAGATTTTCTCCCACTCTGTAGGCTCTTTCTTTGCATTGCTGATAGTTTCCTTTGCTGAGAGAAAGCTTTTTATTTGAATCTATCCCAGTTATTGATTCTTGCTTTTATTTCTTGTGCTATGGGAGTCCTGTTGAGGAAGTCTGGTCCTAAGCTGACATGTTGAAGCTCTGGACCTACTTTTTCTTCTATAAGATGCAAGGTCTCTGGTCTGATTCCGAGATCCTTAATCCATTTTGAGTTTAGTTTCGTGCATGGTGAGAGATAGGGGTTTAGTTTCATTCTGTTGCATATGGATTTCCAATTCTCCCAGCACCATTTGTTGAAGAGGCTATCTTTTCTCCATTGCATATTTTTGGCCCCTTTGTCTAGTATGAGAAAATTGTATTTACTTGGGTTTGTGTCCATGTCCTCTATTCTGTACCATTGATCCACCTTTCTATTTTGGTACCAATACCATGCCGTTTTTGTTACTATTGCTTTGTAGTAGAGTTGAAGATCTGGTATTGCGATACCCCCTGCTTCACTCTTTCTACTGAGGATTGCTTTAGATATTCTGGTTTTTTTATTCTTCCAGATGAATTTCATAATTGCTTGCTCTATTTCTGTAAGGTACATCATTGGGATTTTAATTGGAATTGCATTAAATCTGTATAGCACTTTTGGTAGTATGGCCATTTTGACAATATAATTCTTCCTATCCAAGAACATGGGAGATCTTTCCATCTTCTGAGGTTTTCTTTAATTTTGTTCTTTAGTGTTCTATAGTTCTCCCTGTAGAGGTCTTTCACCTCTTTTGTGAGATTGATTCCCAAGTATTTTATTTTTTTCGAAGCTATTGTGAATGGGGTAGTTTTCCTAATTTCTCTTTCTGAAGATTCATCACTTATGTATAAAAATGCCTTAGATTTATGTGCATTGATCTTATATCCCGCTACTTTACTGAATTCACTTATGAGATCTAACAGTTTTCTGGTGGAATTTCCTGGTTCCTCAAAATATATAATCATATCATCAGCAAACAGGAATAGTTTGAGTTCTTCTTTTCCTATTCGTATCCCTTTAATTTCTTTGGTCTGTCTAATTGCTCTGGCTAGAGTTTCAAGGACAATATTGAACAGAAGTGGTGAAAGAGGGCATCCCTGCCTTGTTCCAGTTTTAAGGGGGAATGCTTTCAGTTTTTCACCATTTAGAATGATATTAGCCATGGGCTTAGCATAGATGGCCTTTACAATGTTAAGGAATGTTCCCACTATCCCTATTTTTTCTAGTGTTTTGAGCATGAAGGGGTGCTGTATTTTATCAAATGCTTTTTCTGCATCTATCGAAATAATCATGTGATTCTTGACTTTAAGTCTATTGATATACTGAATGACATTTATTGATTTCCTGATGTTGAACCAACCTTGCATCCCTGGGATGAAACCCACTTGATCATGGTGCACTATCTTTTTAATATGTTTTTGTATGTGATTTGCTAAAATTTTGTTGAGAATTTTTGCGTCGATGTTCATTAAGGATATTGGTCTGAAATTTTCTTTCCTCGATGTGTCTGTCTGGTTTAGGTATCAGGGTGATATTGGCTTCATAGAATGAGTTTGGGAGGGTTCCCTCCTCTTCTATTTTCTGGAATACTTTGAGAAGTATTGGAATGAGCTCTTCTTTAAAGGTTTTGTAGAACTCGCCTGAAAACCCATCTGGTCCTGTACTTTTCTTTGTTGGTAGGCTTTTGATGACTTCTTCTATTTCATTGCTTGAAATTGGTCTATTTAAATTGTGTATGTTCTCCTTGTTCAGTTTAGGCAATTCATAGGTCTCTAGAAACCTGTTGATGTCTTCGAAATTTTCTATTTTGTTGGAGTATAGATTTTCAAAATAGCTTCTAATTATGTTTTGTATTTCAGTCGTGTCTGTTGTGATATTTCCTTGTTCATTCCGAATTTTAGTGATTTGGGTTTTCTCTCGTCTTCTCTTTGTTAGTGTGGCTAAAGGTTTATCAATTTTGTTTATTTTTTCGAAGAACCAACTATTTATTTTGTCAATTGTTTGTATTGTTTCTTTTGTTTCAATTTCGTTGATTTCAGCTCTGAGTTTAACTATTTCCTGTCTTCTACTACTTTTGGTGTTGGTCTGTTCTTTTGTAGGGCTTTGAGCTGTCGTGTTAGGTCGTTTATTTGTTGAGTTTTACTTCTTTTATTAAATGCGCCCCATGAAATAAATTTTCCTCTAAGTACTGCTTTCATAGTGTCCCAGAGATTTTGATATGATGTTTCTTTGTTCTCATTTACCTCTAAGAATTTTTAAATTTCCTTCCTCATATCTTCTGTTATTCATTCATTATATAATAGCATATTGTTTAATCTCCAGGTGTTGGAGTAGTTTCTGTTTTTTACTCTTTCATTTATTTCTAACTTCAATCCATTATGATCTGATAGAATACAAGGTAGTGTCTCCTATCTTCTTGTATTTGCTAACATTAGCTTTGTGGCATAATATATGGTCTATTTTAGAGAAGGATCCATGTGCTGCTGAGAAGAAAGTGTATTCGCTCTTGGTTGGATGGTATATTCTATAAATGTCTGTTAAGTCTAAATTATTGATTGTGTTATTGAGATCTATGGTTTCTTTGTTCAATTTTTGTTTGGAAGATCTGTCCAGTGGTGAGAGAGGCATGTTAAAATCACCTAGTATTATTGTGTTATGGTCTTTTTGGTTTCTAAAATTTGAGAAGGATTTGTTTGACATACATGGATGAGCCACTGTTTGGGGCATAGATGTTTATGATTGTTATATCTTGCTGATTTATGCTTCCCTTAAGCAGTATGAAATGTCCTTCTTTATCCCTTCTGACTAACTTTGGCTTGAAGTCCACATTATCTGAAATGAGGATGGATACTCCAGCTTTTTTGATGACTCCATGTGCATGGTATGTTTTTCCCCATCCTTTCACCTTTAGTCTGTGGGTATCTCTTTCTATGAGGTGAGTCTTTTGTAGGCAACATATTGTTAGATCTTTCTTTTTAATCTAATCTGCCAGTCTATGTCTTTTGATTGATGAATTCAGGCCATTAACATTCAGGGTTATTATTGAGATATGATTTGTATTCCTGGTCATTTGGTTCATTTTTTAAATTTTATTTATTTATTTATTTTTTTGACACAACTTGGTTCCTCCTTTATTTGACAGTTCCTTTAGGATAATTCCTCCCTTTGCTGATTTGCTTCTTTGTATTTTATCTCTTCCTCATGGAATATTTTGCTGAGAATGTTCTGTAATGCTGGCTTTCTTTTTGTAAATTCTTTTAGCTTTTGTTTATCATGGAATGATTTTATTTCATCATCAATTTGAAGGTAAGCTTTGCTGGGTATATGATTCTTGGTTGGCATCCATTTTCTTTCAGAGCTTGAAAAATGTTGTTCCAGGCCCTTCTAGCTTTTAGGGTCTGGATTGAAAAATCTGCTGATATCCGTATTGGTTTCCCCCTGAATGTAATTTGGTTCTTTCCTCTCACAGCCTTTAAAACTCTGTGTTTATTTTGTATGTTCAGTATTTTCATTATAATGTGCCTTGGTGTGGGTCTGTTGTAATTTTGTGTATTTGGAATCCTATAAGCCTCTTGAACTTGATTTTCCATTTCATTCTTCAGATTTGGGAAATTTTCTGATATTATTTCATCGAATAGATTGTTCATTCCTTTGGTTTGTTTCTCTAAGCCTTCCTCAATCCCAATAATTCTCAAATTTGGCCTTTTCATGATATCCCTAGTTCTTGGAGATTCTGTTCATGATTTCTTACCATCTTCTCTGTTTGTTCAACTTTGTTTTCGAGGTTAAATATTTTGTCTTCAATATCTGAGGTTGTGTCTTCCAGGTGTTCTATCCTATTGGTTGTGCTTTCTATGGAGTTCTTAATTTGGTTTATTATTTCCTTTATTTCAAGGATATCTGTTTGGTTTTTTTTCAATATCTCTAACTCTTTATTGAAATGATCTTTTGCTTCCTGTATTTGCTCTTTTAACTGTTGATTGGTGCGTTCATTCAATGCCTGCATTTGCTCTTCATCTCATCATTCAATGCCTGCATTTGCTCTTTCATCTCATCATTCAATGCCTGCATTTGCTCTTTCATCTCATCGTTTGCTTCCCTGATCATTTTAATTATGTACATTCTGAACTCCCTTTCTGTCATTTCTTCTGCCTTGCTGTCGTTGGATTTTATTGATGTAACATCTAGATTTGTTTGGGGCATTTTCTTCCCTTGTTTTCTCATATTGTTCAGGAATCAGTGGGTCATTAAGATATTGCAGATTTCCTCTATTGACTTATAATGTCCCTGATTGCTTGTATATCCCCTCTTATCCTTCAGTAGCCTGAAGTCTTGGAGGAAGTTGATAATACGGTGCTCCACAAGGAAGCTGCCTCTCTAGGGATGGTGACCCTCAGGTGGGTATATTCCCTGATAGTGGGCAGAGGTGCCTCCACTTGTTGAGCAATGGTCATCCAAAGGGGAACTAGGCTGCAGGCTGAGGCATGGCCTGTTTGTTCCTGTGTCTCTGGTTTTACCGACCTTGTGGGAAAACCTCACTCTGCGGGGAAGACTCACCCGGTGCGAAGGTCTCGCTGGTCAGTTCCCATCCTAGAGGTTCCCCTTAATCTACAATTACCGCCTGGGCTGGGCTGTCTTCCTCTGCAACGTTCCCAGGGGCCCGGACCTACCTCCTGGGCCTGGGAGCTTCACCCTTCACAGACAAGTCTCCTTAGGCTGCCTCTCCTCAGAGAATCTGCCCGCAGTCCTGGAAACTTCGTTCCGCCCCTAGGCGTGTCTCTGTGCGGCTCTTCCAGCAAGAAGCCGGTCCTGGGACCCTGGTCTGCACCTAGTCGCCTGGCTATGCGGCCCCTCCTCTTAGCCGCCACCTGGAGCCCCGTACAATAGCTCCGAGACCCAGAGCCCCGCCACACACTTCTTCCTCCGGACAGCCACCCGGTGTTCCGACACAAGCAACTCACTTCGTGTCTCCTCCTCCTGCCAACCGCCCATAGCCCTAGGCAGTCACTCCGAGTCCAAGTGACCCACCCTGTTCCTCCTCCTCCTCGGGGTAGCCCCCCGGGTGTTCAGGAGTGGTCGCTTTGAGTCCAAATAACTCACCACTCGCCTCCTCCTCTGGCAGTTGCCTGTGGCTCTGATGCAGTCACTCCTAGACCAAGCGACCTGCCGCGCTTCTCCTCTTCCTCCGGGCAACCCCCTGGTGTTCAGAAGCAATCGCTCTGAGTCTAAACAGCTCGCCACGCAGCTCCTCCTCAGGCAGCCGCCCGGAGCCCCAGTGGTTGCTCCGAGTCCAAGCGCTGTGCTGAGCTGCCTCCTCTATGATGATCCCAGTTGTCCGTGTTTACCGCTCCAGCGGGGGGAGGGGCGTCTCGCCGAGCAACTCTACTTCACAAAGTTCCCTGCGTTCCGGGGCTACCGCCTCATCCGGGAAGCCTCCCCAACCGGAGAGACTCACCTGGCGGCTTTAAGTTGGTCCCAAGTCTCTCACTATCTCCTCTTCTGAATCCTGCATCCTGGAGCAACATGAAATGCAGCCGCCCTCTAGTCTGCCATCTTGAAACCCCCCTCATACATTTGTTGATTGCTTGTATATCTTCTGTGAAGTGTCTGCTCAGTTCCTTAGCCCATTTATTGATTGTGTTATTTGCATTTTTGGTGTTAAATTTTTTGAGTTCTTTATAAATTCTGGAGATTAGTGCTCTATCTGAAGTGTGTGTGGTAAAGATTTTCTCCCACTCTGTAGGTTTCTCCACGTTATTGATTGTTTCCTTTACTGAGAAAAAGTTTTTTAGTTTGAATCCAACCCATTTATTCATTCTTATTTTTATTTCTTGCACTTTGAGAGTCTTGTTAAGGAAGTTGGTCCTAAGTTGACACAATGAAGATTTGGGCCTACTTTTTCTTCTGTTTGGTGCAGCATCTAATTCCTAGGTCCTTGATCATCTTTGAGTTGAATTTTGTGCAGGGTGAGAGATAGGGGTTTAATTTCATCTTGCTGCATATGGATTTCCAGTTTTCCCAGCACCATTTGTTGAAGAGGCTATCTTTTCTCCATTGTATGTTTTGGGCAATTTTGTCCAGTTTGAGGTAACTGTATAAATATGTGGATTTGCCTCTATGTCCTCTACTCTCTACCATTGGTCTACATATGTGTTTTGGTGCCAAATACCATGCCACTTTTGTTACTCTTGCTCTGTAGTATAGTTTAGGGTCTGGTATTGTGATACCTCCTGCTTCACTCTTCCTACTAAGGATTACTTTGTCTATTCTGGGTCTCTTATTCTACCAAATGAATTTCATGATTGCTTTCTCTATTTCTATGAGGTACATCATTAGGATTTTAATTGGGATTGCATTGAATCTGTATAGTACTTTTGATAGTATGACCATTTTGACATTAATTCTGCCTATCCAAGAGCATGGGAGATCTTTCCATCTTCTAAGATTTTCTTTAATTTCTTTCTTTAGTGTTCTGTAGTTTTCATTGTAGAGGTCTTTCACCTCTTTTGTTAGTTTGCTTTCCAAGTATTTTATTTGTTTTTTGAGTTTATTGTGAATGGAGTGGTTTTCCTAATTTCTCTTTCAGAGGATTCATCACTTATGAATAGAAATGCATTCGATTTATGAGTGTTGATTTTATATCCTGCTACTTTATTGAATTCATTTATGAGTTCTAGAAGTTTTCTGGTGGAGTTTTTTGGATATTCTGAATATAAAATAATGTTGGCAAATAGTGATAGTTTGAGTTCTTCTTTTCCTATTCGTATGCTTTTAATTTCTCTGATCCGTCTAGTTGCTCTGGCTGGAGTTTCCAGGACAATGTTGAATGGAAGTGGTGAAAGACTTGTTCCAGTTTTTAGAGGGAATGCTTTCAGTTTTTCTCCATTTACGATGATGTTGGCCTTGGACTTAGCATAGATAGCTTTTACAATGCTGAGGTATACTCCTACTATCCCTGTTTTTTCTAGTGTTTTGAGCATGAAGTGGTGCTATATTTTATCAAATGCTTTTTCTGCATACATTGAAATGATCATATGATTCTTAACTTTTAAGTCTATTGATGTGTGAATTACATTTATTGATTTCCATATGGTGAACCAACCTTGTATCCCTGGGATGAACCCCACTTGATTGTGGTGCACTAACTTTTTAATGTGTAAGCGATTTGTCTAGGCCAGTTTATAATGAACACATAAACAAACTTGATATCAAGTTCATGCCTTAAATTGTGGCATAAAATATTTTTATTAAGCTTAAATTTAACTCTACTTTTGGATTGTTTATTAGTATTCTTTTATACTTTATCTCAGGGAAATAAGCATAATCGTTGCCTTTTTGTAGCTGAGAAATGTAGACTTGACTAATAAGGACAGATAGTTTAGGTCAGTCTTATTAAACTTTGTATTCATTGACCATGCTCTGGTTAGTTTTTAAAAGTACAGGTAGTACACGATCAGCAAGGGCAAGGCCCTAGATTCTATCCACAGAACAAACAAACAAAAAGTAGAGATTATTAAGCTCTCCAGTTCTCTTCCCACCATAGTCAGGGTTCTGAAATCAGGAGTGAGCATTTGCATTTTTAGCAATTCCCTACTTGGTGATTCTGATACATGCACTACTCTCTTTACCAGTGATGCCACCCTTGGTTGTATATTAAAATCATCAGAGGATTCAAAAAATTCTCAAGACCTAGACTGTAGTCTAGATTAATTAAATCAGACAATTCAGGTGTTAAGACTCAAGAATAAGTATTTCTAAAGCCTCCTGTGGGTTCTGTGATATATATCATACACATGAATAGAACTCTGTACAGTGTCAATAATTTTGGAATGCAATTGACTAAAGAAATCATTAAAAGTAAAAATTCAGTCTTGAATGGGACAGAAAAATCTGTCTTTTGGAGTGCTTTCCAGGTAACTCTAATGTGCTGCCAGGTTTGGAAACTCATTGAAATTCAGCTGTTTTATTGAAAAACAGAGGGGAAAAGTCAGTCCTGAAATTATTTTCACTATAAATTTTCTGGCATTCTTACTATATTCCTGTTAATTTATTTTCATATAGTTTAAACCTTTTTTGGTGAAATATAAAGCACATAAAAAATTGTACAAAATAGATGAATGTGGTGGCATATACTTATCATAGTCCCAGCTACTCAGGAGGCTTAGGAGAAATCACTTGAGCCTGGGCAACATGGTAGGATTCTGTCTTAAAGAAAAAATCATATAAAACAGTGTGTGGTTTAGATACGAGCTATGCCCCAAAAGCTCCTGTGTTCATGCAGTAATATTCAAAGGTACAAAATTAGATTATGAGTGCAGCAACCTAATGAGTCCATCCTAGTTGAATGGTCTGAGTGGTAACTCTAGGCAGGTAGGAGCATGGCTAGAGGAGGTAGGTCACTGGGGGCATACTTTGGATTGGTGCTTCTTCCCTGTGGCCTATTCTCCACCCTTTCTTACTTCTTGGCTATAATGAGCTGAGCAGCCATCCTCTCTCAGGATTTCAGCCTACTTCCAGCCCAGAACAATGAAACTTGCCTACCATGAACTAAACTTCTGAAACCATGAGACAAAATAAACTTTTCTTCCTTTTGGTTGTTCTGGTCAGGTCATAGAAACAAAAAGCTGACTAACCCACACAGTAACATCAGCTCAGTGATGTATCACAAAACAAACACCTGTGTGACCACTGCATAGCTTAATAAATAAAATTTAAAGATAGAACATTATTGTCAGTACCTGGAAGATCCTGATTTGGGTCACTGGACTTCCCATTTGAAAGGGTAACACTGTCCCAATTTCAGTGTTAATCACTTCCTTTCTTTTCTTCATATTTTAACCACCTAAGCAGGCATACCTGACACCATTATTTGATTTTGTCAGTTTTAAAAAACATTATATATATGGAATCTTACTGTACATATTTTTCATGTCTTCTTTTACTTTGTTGTGAGTTATATACTCATCTTTGTATGCAGCTGTGGTTTGTTCATTGCTGTATCATGGTTCACAATGTTAATATATTGCAGTTTACCCATTTTAATTTTAAGGGACATTGTGGCAATTTGCACTTTTAATCTATAAAATATGCTTCTATCAATATTATTGTACAGTTGTGCATGCTGCTTGATAGATGGTGCCTTTTTTCTGTTGGGCATATACTTATGATGGAATGATGTAATACTAGGTTTATGTATATGTTCAGCTTTAATGGATACTGCTAACCAATTTTTCATGGACCTTATACCTATTTACACTCCTCCAAGCAATTACAAAAATTCTTGTTGCTTCCTAGTATGTGGTGTATTTTGTGGTTTTTCATTTTAGCCAACCATCCCAGTACATTTCATTTTGGTTTTAATTTGCATTTCACTGATGACTGATGTAATTTCATGTTTGTTTATTTATTTATTTTTGGAGCATAAAGAAGATACCAGTCTTTTTTTGTTTGTTTGTTTTTAGTTTTTTGTTTGTTTGTTTGTTTTGTGGTACTTGGGGTTGACCCCATGGGCACTTAACCACTGAGCCACATCCCCCTTTTTAGTGTTTTTATTAGAGACAGGGTCTCAATGAGTTGTCAAGACTGGCTTTGAACTCTCGATCCTCCTGCCTTAGCCTCCTGAGTCACTGGAATTTCAGGTGAGCACCAGCGCACCCAGCAACACCTGACATTTTATTTATAGATTGCTCTTAGGAATGTTACAGATACATGCTCATGACAAAATCCAATTTTGACAATCACCTTCATATTTGGTTTTTTTATTACCAACTCTGCTTTATCAAAATCCAGTACCCACAGTTTGCCATGGTTTTTATTCCAAATTTATTGTGATAATATGAAACATGATAGTGTACATGATCACATTTAACTTTCAGTTACAAAATCAACCCTGATTTTAGCTGTGAAAACTGAGCTATGTTTAAATCATAATGTAAATAAAATGGACCTAACAAGTATCTATGAATTATTTTGTCCCATTTAGTTAAACATGACAGTAGAATCTATTTTGATATATTTAAGCAAAAATGGAATATATCTTGTTCTAATTAGGATCACAGTCTTGTGGCTATATATGATGTTCATATTCACTGTGGTGTATTCATATTTGTACATAGGAACCTCAGGTCAGATTCATTCCACTGTCTTTCCTCTTCCTATCCTCCCTCTCTTCCCTTCATTTCCCTTTGTCTAATCCCCTAAACTATTCTTTCCCTCCCCACCTTGTAAGTTAGCATTTTTATATCAGAGAGAACATTTGGCCTTTGGTTTTTTGGGGAATTGGCTTATTTCACTTAGCATGATAATCTTCAGATCCGTACTTTTACTGGCAAATGTCAAAGTTTTTCTTCTTTATGACTATAAGTAATAATCTGTTGTGTATATAAACCACATTTTCTTTATCCATACATCTGTCGATGGACATCTAGATTGGTTCCATAACTTAGCTATTGTGAATTATGCTGCTGTAAATATTGATATGGCTGTGTCACTGTACTATACTGATTTTAAATCCTTTGAATATATACAAGAAGTGGTATAAATAAGTCAAATGATGGTTTCATTCCTAATTTTTTGAGGAATCTCCATACATCCATTATGTTTAAAACACTAGAAAAACTAGGGATAGTAGGAACATACCTCAATGTTGTAAATGCTATATTTGGCAAACTCAAGGTCAACATTATTCTAAACAGAGAAAAATTGAAAACATTCCCTCTAAAAACTAGAACAAGGCAGGATACCCTCTTTCACCACTTCTATTCAACACAGTCCTTGAAACTCTAACCAGAGCAATTAGGCAAAAGAAAGAAATTAAAGGGATATGAATAGGAAAAGAAGAGCTCAAGCTATCTCTATTTGCCAGCGACATGATCCTATATTTAGAAGACCCAAAAAACTCCACCAGAAAACTTCTGGTGTATCATGGTAACACGATACAAAATTAACACCCATAAATCAACTGTGTTCCTATACACCAATGATTAATTTCAAATTTTTATTTACCATACAAGTATTATTTTTTCTGAAGTTCCCATTCAAGACTCACCCTCATTTCTATTTCTTTTCTTTTTTTTTTTTTTTTTTGTTTAGTGTATCTTTTAAGGACTCTTCATACCCCAACTTCACGAACATATTTTTCTGTTTTCTTCTAGACATTTTACCTTTCAAATTTAGGAAGATGATCCATGTGGATTTTTTTTTTAATATGGCATGAAGTAGGGCAAGTTCTTTCTTTTCCCTTCTTTTCTTTTTAGTAGGACTATCCAGTTGACTCGGCATCAGAAGATTATGCTTTTCCCTATACAATGTAATGCCATCTTTGACATATATCAAGTGACTATTATGGGTCCGTTTATGGCCTCTAATCCATTTATTCTTTCATTAAAGTCACATTGTATAAATTTCTAAGGTTTATATTAATTCTTGATATGTGGTAGTAGTACTGTGGTCTAAATGTTTGTGTCTCCCCATAATCCTAAACACCAAGGTAATAGTGTTAGGAAATGGAGTCTCTGGGAAGTGATTAGGTCACAAGAGTGGAACCCTTATGAATGGAATTAGTGCCCTTCTTAAAGACAACCCAGAGAACTAGCTAGTCCCTTTCACCTATGAAAGGATCCAGCAAAAAGGCACCATTCTTTGAACCAAAAAGCATACTCTCATTAGACATCAAATGTTCTTCATCTTGGACTTCCCAGCCTCTAGAACTCTGAGAAGTAAAATAATGTTGTTTGTAAACTATCCAGCTTGTGGTATTTTGTTATAGCAGCCTGAATGGAATACAATAAGTAATGTAAGTGTTCTACTTTCATTCTTCAGGATTGCTTGACTATTCTTGGACCTTGTCATTTTTTAAAAATATTTTTTTAGTTGTTGATGAACATTTATTTATTTATTTATTTATGTGTGGTGCTGAGGATCAAACCCAGGGCATCACACATGCCAGGCAACCACTTTACCACTGAGCCATAATCCCAGCCCCCTTGTCATTTTTGTATAAGTTTTAGAATCCACTTGTCAGTTTCTGTAAAAATTCTACTGGGATTTAAAAAAATAGATTTAATTTTAAAATTTTGTTCTAATTAGTTATATATGACAATAGAATGCATTCTGATACATCATACATAAATGGAGTATAACTTCTCATTCTTATGGTTGTACATGATATAGGATCACACTGGTTGTGCAGTCATATATGCACATAGAGTATTAATAGCTAGTCCATTCTACTCAACTTTCTACCTCCAAACCCCCTCTCCTCCACCTAATCCAAAGTACCTCTATTCTTTCCTAGCCCCCTGCCTTACTGTGAATTAGCATCTGCATATCAGAGAATATATTTGGCTTTTGGTTTTTTGGGATTGGCTTATTTTGCTTAGCATGATATTCTCCAGCTCCATCCATTTACTAGCAAATGCCATAATTTCATTGTCTAAGACTGAGTATTCTGGGGCTGGGGAGATAGTTCAGTCGGTAGAGTGCTTACCTTGCAAGCACAAGACCCTGGGTTCAATCCCCAGCACCCAAAAAAAAAAAAAAAGAAAGAAAAAAAAGACTGAGTATTCCATTGTGTATATATATCACATTTTCTTTATCCATTCATCTGTCAAAGTGCATCTAGATTGGTTCCATAGTCTAGCCATTGTGAATTGAGCTGCTATAAACTGTGTCACTGTAGTATGCTGACTTATTAAGTCCTTCGGGTATAAACTGAGGAGTAGGATAACTGGGTCAAATGGTGGTTCCATTCCAAGTTTTTTGAGGACTCTCCACACTGCTTTCCATAGTGGTTGCACCAATTTATACTCTCACCAGCAATGTTTGAGTGTATCTTTTTCCCCACACCCTCACCAACATTTATTGTATTCTTGATAATTGCCATTCTGACTGGAGTGAGATGAAATCTTAGTTTTGGTTTACATTTCTCTAATCACTAGAGATGTTTGTTGATCAGTTGTGTTTCTTCTTTAGTGAATTGTCTGTTCAGTTCCTTAGTCAATTTATTGATTGGGCTATTTGGGGGTTTTTTTGGTATTAAGTTTTTTGAGCTCTTTATATATCCTGGAGATTAATACTCTATCTGAGGTGCATGTGATAAGGATTTTCTCTCATCTGTAGACTCTTTCTTCACATTATTAATTGTTTCCTTTGTTGAGAAGAAGCCTTTTAGTTTGAATTCATCCCATTTATTTATTCTTTTTTTTTTTTTTTTTTTGGGTGCTGGGGATCGAAACCAGGGCCTTGTTCTTGCAAGGCAAGCACTCTACCAACTGAGCTATCTCCCCAGCCCCCCATTTATTTATTCTTGATCTTACTTCTTACGCTTTAGGAATCTGGTGAAGGAAGTCACCCTAAGCCAACATGGGGAAGATTTGGGCCTACATTTTCTTTTATTAGGCATAGGATCTCTGTTCTAGTGCTTAAGTCTTTGATCTGCTTTGAATTGAGTTTTGTGCAGGGTGAGAGATAGGGGTTTACTTTCGTTTTGCTACATATGGATTTCAAGTTTTCCCAGCACCATTTGTTGAAGATGCTATCTTTTCTCCATTGTATGTTTTTGGCACCTTGGTCTAGGATGAGATAACTGTACTTACATGTGTTTATCTCTGTGTCTTCTATTCTCTACCATTGGTCTACATGTCTGTTTTTGTTCTAATACCATGCTGTTTTTGTTACTATGACTCTGTACTATAGTTTAAGGTCTAGTTTGTGATGCTTACTGCTTCACTCTTCTTGCTAAGGATTGCTTTGGATATTCTGGGTCTCTTATTTTTCCAAATGAATTAATAGATTTAATTTTTTAGGGCAGTTTCAGGATGGGGAAAATTGACCTATTTACTGTGTTGGCTGTTCCAATCTGTGAATATGGTATATACCTCCATTTATTTGGATCATACTAATGTCTTTTGGCAGTTTACCTAGACATCTGCATATCTTTTATTTTATTTTTCCTAAATGTTTGATATTTTGATGGTATTGTTAGTTTTTAAATTTAATTTTCTATTTCTGTTTCACTCATAGATACACATAAAATATAGATTTTATGTACTTATGTTTTACCCAGTGACTTTATTAAATTAACTTATTAACTTTTGAATAGTTATCTCAATTCCTTTGGAATATCCATGTGCACATTTGACCACCTGCAAATAATTGCAGTTATATTCTTTCCAATGTTTATACTTCTTTTTATTTTTTCATTTTCTTGCTCTATTGCACTGGGAAGGACATTGAGTTGGGTGCTGAAAAGAAGTGGTGATGTGGTAGACATTTTTGCTTTGTTTCTGACCTCATAGTTTTAGGTCTTAAATTAGATCTTTAATCCATTTTCTGTTACTTTCTGTATATGGTGTTAGGTTAGGGTGCATCTTCATTCTTTTGCATGTAGATTGCCAGTTTTCTTCACATTGTTTGTTGAAAAGACTTCTTTCTCCATCCAATGGTTTTAGCACCCTTGCCTAAAACTTTAACTACTTATGTGCCCTGGAACAGCATGATGCCAGTGTATGAGAACTGGTTCCAATGTGCTATGAGACCAAAGAAAGAGACAGATCCAGGATTGAAGAGAACAGTTTATTGGAGGACTTATGGAGCATGGTCTTGAGTGGCAGCAAGACCAAGTAGATACCTAGATTTGAGTGAAAAAAAGCAGGGGGTTATGAAGTGGTCAGGACAAAAGTGACTTTATTCAAGTCACAATTTACCTAATTTATCTCAAGATAATGTCAAAGAATCAGGCACATTCCTAGTGCCAGGATCTGGTTGTAAAGTTCCATATACTGTTCAATTTTTGTCTAATCACAGTATAGTAAGAAACTATGTGGAAAAAAACCAATCACAGTTACTCAGGGGCATTTATGGTGGTTAAGACTCAAGATGTCTACAGTCACATAAAACTGAATGTGTAGAATAGGCAAAAGTTTATCTTGGGGCTCACTATTCCTTTAGTTTATATTCTGCTTCTAATGCCAGATTGATTACTATAACTTTGTGGTAAGTTTTGAAATCAGAAGTGTGAGTCCTTCAGTTTTGCTCTTCTTTTTCAAGATTGTTTTGTCTATTCAGGTTCCCTTGTAATTCCATATGAATTTTATAATGGGTTTTTCTTTATCTCCAAAAACAGTCATTGGGATATTGGTAAGAATTAGATTGAATCTGTATATTTCTTTGGGTAGTATTTTTTTTTATTTTTTTAATATTTTACAGTCTACATTTTGATTCATTGTACACAAATGGGGTACATTATTTCATTTCCATGGTTGTACACGATGTAGACTCACTATTCATGTAATCATACTTGTACACAGGGTAATGATGTCTGTCTCATTCCACCATTTTCATACCCCTCTCCCTCTCATTTCCTTCTACATAATCCAAAGTTCCTCCATTCTTCTCTCAATCCCCACTCTCCCCACCCCCATTATATATCATTCTCCACTTATCAGGGAAAACATTTGGGTAGTATTAATATGCTCACATTATTAGGTCCTCCAATCTGTGAACATGAGATGTGTTTCTTTTTATTTATGTTTTCTTTAATTTCCTTCACCACCATTTTGTCATTTTCATTGTACAAGCCTCACTTCCTTGGTTATGTTCATTCCTAAGTGTTTTATTCTTTTAGAAACTGTTATAAATGCAATTTTGTTCTTCTTTTCCACCTCCACCAAGGCATAGACGGAGATTTATTTAGGAAAGTAAGTACATATTCAAGGGAGAATGGAGGCAATCTTTACTCCTTTGGGGATTAAAAAAAGGAATACATATTCAAGGGAGAATGTGTGCTATCTTCAGAGGGAGAGAGAGCTACAATTGTACAATTCTTAATATCCTCTTCAGGTTGTTCATTGTTAGTGTATAAAAATGAACTGAACTATGTGTGTTGACTTTATATCCTGTTATATTGTTTAATTTCCAATAAATTGGGCATTTTCTCCTGTATTTTTCATATTGATTTCTAGTTTAATTTCATTGTAAACAGGCTATGCACATGATGGTTTCAAGTCTTTGAAATTTGTTGGAGTTTGGTAATGTGATCCAAATGCACTTGAAAAAACACATATTCTGTTAATGTTGGGGATGATGATCTATATATGTCAAATCAAATTTCTTATTGTTTTATTCAGAGCTTATTCTTGCTAATATTTGTTCTTTCAGCTTTTGAGAAAGATGTGTTTTTTTTTTATTATGGTTAAAGTTTGCCTTGTTTTCTTTTGACTTTTTGGATATATCTTTTTTTACTTTTTTTTAAATCTTTCTGTGTTCTTAAGTTATATCTCTTGTAAGCAGTACACAGTTGACTTTTTTTAATTCACTCTGAGAATCCCAGTCTTTAAATAGTGTTATTTTAGCCCTTTTACATTTAAGGTGCTTACTTATTGACTTCCTATCTCCTGTCTTACCTTTTGTCTATTTGACTAATATAATTTTTGTTTCTTTTTCTTTTTTCATGTGTCACTAAGTATTTTTATTTATTCCAGTAATATTTCATTTCTCTCTTAACTCCATTATGCATTTGTTTACTATTTTTATAATCATCATTTTAATTGTATTAGACTATATTATGTCATTGTACAACCCTCACATATTACTGTATAATGCAAATTATTACTTTTATCGCTTAGTTGATAATAGAAATTTATTTGTGATTGGTTCTTTTTAGTTATACATGACAGTAGAATCCATTTTGACATAATTTTACAAGCATGGAATATATCTTGTTCTAATTCAGACTCTAGTACCTCTCCTTCCCCTTCCCTCTCCTTACCCCATGCTCCCTTCCCTTTATTGATTTTTATGCCATTTACCTATAGTTATTTTTTAATTAGTTTCTTGTGGATGTATAGGATGGTGAAATTCAATGTGGTATATTCATATATGTACATAGGAAAGTTATGTCAGACTCATTCCACTGTCTTTCCTATTCCTATCTTCTTTCCCTTCCCTCCCTTCCCTTTCCCCTTTGTCTACTCCATTGAACTTCTTGTGGGTTAGCTTCTGAATATCAGAGAAAACACTTGACGTTTGGTTTTTTTTGGGATTGGCTTATTTCACTTAGCATAATCGTCTTCAGATTCATGCATTTACCAGCAAATGGCATAATCATTCTTCTTTATGACTGAGTAATACTCCATTAGGGGTGTGTGTGTGTGTGTGTGTATACATACCACATTTTCTTTATCCATTCATCTGTTGAAGGACACCTATGTTGGCTCCATAGTTTAGCTATTGTGAATTGAACTGCTATCAACATTGATATGACTGTGTCACTGTAGCATGCTGATTTTAAATCCTTTGGATATATACCAAGGAGTAGGATAACTGGGTCAAATGGAGGTTCTATTCCTAGTTTTTTGAGGAATCTCTGTACTGCTTTCCATAATGGTTACACCACTTTGCAGTCCCACCAACAATGTATGAGTGCACCCTTTTCCCCACAATCTTGCCAACCTTTTTTGTTATTGGTATTCTTGATCGTTGCCATTCTGAATAGAGTGAGATGAAATCTCAATGTAGTTTTAATTTGCATTTCTCTAATTGCTAGAGATGTTGAATATTTTTTCATATATTTATTGATCAATAGTATTTCTTCTTTTTGAGAAGTGTCTGTTTAGTTGCTTTGGTTTTTGTATTATTTACATATATTAACAATAACAAAGCAATCTAAATGCTATGTTATACTAACATAACCAGTTATGCTAAAGCTTGAGATTATATAGTAGGAGTTCCCAGTATAGAGTGGTGTCATAGAAGCCTTCCAAGATTAAATGATACTTGGATTGAGACCTGAAGAATTAGTAAGGATAAAAGCAGCACAGAGGAAAGATATTCTAAGTAGAGGAAAGATCAAAGATCCAGAGAATATATGTTCCTGAAAATAATTCAGCTCTAAGTTTCTCAGGCATCATATGCACAAGAACAGTAGGAGTTAAGATTATTTTTAGAAAAACTGAGAAAAAGGTGACTCAAATAATTTTCCATAGGGCTTATTGTCTTATAGAACCCCCATTAATGAAAGTAGGGATAAGAGCATAATGGGTGTTTACTTTTGAGGCATTTGATTTGTTGGTGGTTCTTTTGCAATTGAACCACTCTTCTCCTTAGTATGATACCATCCCCTTCTGGTTGTTATGCTTCTGATTATGTCTCATCAGACTACTTCAGCCATTCTTCCTCTTCTGGCCACATAGAAGTTTTGTTCCTCTGACTCCATCAACCTTCTCACTTCTCACTCTTCTCTACTTTCTCCAGATAGCCTGGTCCATACCTGTGAAATTTATTACATCACTGTATTTATTATTATATATATACACAGTCTCTGCCCCTAGTTCCTGACTCAGAGCACTAAAACCCTTGTAACTTCCCGAGCAATACTCCTGAATGATAGTAACAGCTTTGCTACAAGATTTGGTCTTAGTTCCTGACACTAAATCTTTTAAAACCCTTGAAATCACTAGCATGTGATTGGGGTTTTTTGTTTGTTTCTTTCTTTGTTTTTTTTTTTTTTTTTTTTTTTTTTTTTTTTCCTGTGTTAATGAGATGACTAATATCTGAAAACTCCACAGAGCCTCAGGATAGGGGCTAGTTTCCAGAGAACCAAGTGATTTAAGGGTTGGAACTTTCCTCCCCACCTCTATGAAAAGAGGTTGGAGATTATGTTAATCACTAATAGCCAGTGATTTAATAAATTGTGTCTGTGTAATGGGATCTCTATAAAACTCATGACTGAGAGGGTTTAGAAAACTTCTGAGTTGGTGAATACATCGACATTCTGCGAGGGTGACAAACTCCAAAAACCTCCAAATAGAAGCTCCTGCCCTAAGAACACTTTTAGACCTTGACCTGTGCATCTCTTGTTCTCACTCTTTATCTGTATCTTTTATATTTTTTGTAATAAACTGGTAGTAGTTAAGTTCTTGGAACCATTGTAACAAATCAGTAAATTTGAGAAGGCTCATGGGAACCTCTAGTTTGTAGGCAGGTTGGAGTATGAGTAACCTGGGAACTTGCTGCTTGTGATTGGTATCTGAAGTGAAGCCCAGTCTTGTGGAACTGAGCCCTTAAAGGAAATTAGTTAAATTAGTGGCAGAATTGGATTAAATTACAAGACACTCAGTTGATATTATTGGAGAATTGAAGAATTGATTGGTGTGGGGGATATCTCCACACATTTGGTATTAGAAGCGTAAGTAGAAAAATGGTTTTTATTTTAACACCCATGTCTCTAACTGGTCCCTTATATTTTGCCAAATCCCAGATATTTATTTTAGAATACTGTATTATATTATAGGCTTACACATCTGACAATTGCACCTGCCCTCTTTAATGTTCTTTATGTACTGTAAATTTCATAATTTTCAATCCTGTGCACCTCTTCACAGGATTGTACCCGAAACATGGTCTCATCATATATTGTGCAAATGGTGTCACCAGTTAAGCAACTGCATAACACAAAAATCTAGACTGTCACTTTAGATTCCTCTGTGTCCTCTGTCTTACCTCTTATATCTGATCAACTACTTCTCATATTATCTCCTTAACATCTCTCAAAATGACCTCCTTTTATTTCTATATACTATATTAGTTCAAAATTTCATTACTTTTCATGGGTCATGGCCTACCCTACTATATTGTCTGTCTCCTAACTGCTCCCTATGGTTCCTACTGAAGTGATTTTTTCTAGAATTTATACTATTATGTGCTTATAATCCTCAATGGTTCCCTGGGACTTTGAGGGTACGGTACATATTCCTTAGCTTACCATACAGATTTTGTATTATATGGCATCTGCCTATTTCTTAGACTTTATTTTTCCACTTTTTCATAAGCATCCTGTCTAATCCAGCTATGGTGATTGAATCTACTTTTTAAGTAGTTTCAGTTTTCCTAATCTTCACATCTTACAGACTTGCTATTCCTTCTTCTTGGAATGTCTTTCTCCTTAAATCAGTCCATACTTGTCCTTCAAACTGAGCTCAAATATCTCTGGAATATCTTTTCCCAGGCTGTTGTAGAGTTTTATCCCTGCATTCTTGGATTTCTTTATAATAGCTCCAACACAGAACTTGCTTTCCTGATCTGCTTTTCCCTTACTGGTAAGAACCTTATTTTATTTATCCTTGTAGTCCTGTACTAAACATAATCTCTGACACATAGTAGGCATTCAATAATTACTTGCTGAATGCATTACTTAATCACTTGTTTCCAAGTTATTCTCTCAGAATCCTGGAAACTTCATTAGCCATATCCCCAGGTTACTTTGCTGGGGCAGGGTTGGGGAACTAGGATCGTTCAGAGAGATACAGAACAGGCAGGTGTCAAGTCTTCCTTCTCCACTTCAAGCAGAGAGGCACCTTTGTATATCAGCTTTCTTGAAAGGGATTCTTTGCTTTAAATGAATTACTGGGCTAGGCTAGTGAACCAGACCCTTAGTAAAAAATATTATTTTACCTTGTTTAGTGAAATTTGTTTAATGAAATAATCTTTGCCCTTATTACATGATATTTTTCCTATTCTACTTTTTGATTGACAAGTAAAAATTCTGTATTTTAAGAACACACAACATGTTTTGATAACACATATACATTTTAGAATGGTTAAATCAAGCTACTTAATGTATGCATGACCTTGTATACTTGTGTGTGTATTAAGAACACTTAAAATCTCCGCAATTTTCAGCTATAAAAGGTGTATTGTTAATGATAGTCACCATGATGTACAGTAGATCTCTTGGACATATTCCCCCTTCTAATTGAAATTTTGTGTCCTATGACCAATATCTCCTCAACACCTCCTGCCCACCACTTATTTTGTTTTTAAAAGTAAGGTCATGACCCTCCAAGTTGATTTCAAGACCTCAGTTTGAAAAACAGCCTTTGGAAATTGGATTTTGGAATTAACAAAAATTAGGATCAACTTATTTTTGACCTGTGTGATCTCACATATTTCATTTTTTCCCTACCTATGAAATAGAGATGATCTTTTTTCACAGTTGTTGTGGGGATTAAATGTGATAATGCTTCTAAAGGAATTAGCACAGTGCCTGATATATAATAAACAGTAAATGCTCTGTATTTTAGAAAATAGTTTTATTCCCCAAATAGGTCTATTCAAGCTAAGACTCAAATATTAAATATATTCTACAAATTCTTCAGAATTTTTATTATGATAACATTTAAGAGGGAAAAATGCAGAAACAGTTTGACTTCTTACAAATTGAAATTGCTATATAGTAGTTAATTTTAAAAGAGTATATAGCTATCAATCCAATTTTTATTTAAAATGCCTTAAATAATTAGAAGTGACAGCAGGCTAATGAGACATTAATTAGTTTAGAACCACAAACTTCAGTAACTCAAAGCCTCTGTTGGAGGAAATCAACTTTTAACTTTACAGAACACTAGGGACACTTTAAACATTCTTTGTGGCTGGGCATAGCTCAGTGGTAGAGTGCTTGCCTGGCATGTGCAAGTCCCAGGCTTCTATACTCTGCACTGCCAAAAAAAGCTTTGAAAAGTCACATTTAGGAAAACCAACAGCATAAAAATACTAAAATGAAATCAAGTAACTGTTTTTATGTTTTGCCTTTTTTATAGGTGTGTGGAAGTAGTGAAAGCTTCTCAATATGTAGAGCTAGCCAATGATCTGGAAATAAACAAGGCAATCACGTACTTGAGACAGAAAGACTTCAACCAAGTAAGTTTGAAAGACAGTTTTCGGTGGAATTTCATATGTTAATTGGTCAAAGCAATAAAAACAGGGAAACTCCTTCCTAGAATAAAGTTACTTGTGATTATTCTAAAGTTTAGTAAATTTGTATTTCTGTAATTTCCAATAATATAATTTTAAATTTTCTTTAATTTTTATTTTAAAATGTAAATATTTTCCTTATCTGGTTGTTAAATTGCCAAACCACATTCTAGTCCAGAGAGTAATTTTCCCTTGAAGTTTTCAGAGTTCCCCAAAGTAGTAAGACTTTCAGAATCGGAGATTACGCTCAATGAGGAAAGAAGGCTGAGTATGCAAATAGCAGCCCAAATGCACTTTTCGTCCTGTCTTGCTGTCTTTTCCAGAGCAGTTCTTGTCACCCTGTTTAAATGGTTGACTTACTCATTTACTCTGCACTGGAAAGGAAAGGGTTCCACTGCTAGACATGGGGTTGGAACCTGTCGATCTCATTGGCACTTATTGCTGCTACCTTGCTGCTGTTTGTGCTTCCCCTTTGGTGGTCTCTCAAATGGAACATAACTGAGATAAAACCAGAAGGCTTAAATAGCCTTAACAAAAACAAAGGATACCAGAAGAGAGTAGGCAGAATGAAACTTGATTTCCTAGTTTGTAAAACCAGTTGTTAATGTCATGTGTACCTGCAGCCAGAAAATTCAACTCCTCCAGATTAGACAAGGAGAGCACAGACCAGAGAAAGCCATAGCATCTTCTCCACATCATCTCCAACCTGTACTTTCAGTTTTTCTTCTTAGGACCTTCCTCTTATCTGTGAGACAATAGAAAGGACTAATCACTCTCTAGGGAATGGGAAGAAACCATCATCTATTCAGAAAATATGAGAGTAGAATAAAATAACCCCAACATTTGTATAGTAATTATATGATTAAAATAGTGCAGTACCATGAGATGATTCTATTGTATATGTTCATTTACTGTATTTAATTATTTTAGCATTTATAAAGCATTAAATACTTTTTATGAATGCAAAGTGTACTGTTAAAGATGAGAAAAAGGAGAAAACCATACTTTTGTCAGTTTTCTCTTGATTTTTTAAAAAATATTCTTTTTAGAAAGGGTTAACAATGAATTACCATAGTTTATGTTTTAAAACTATGTCTCTAAAGAAA